>NW_028274820.1:56968552-57122206 GCF_037043125.1 Eumetopias jubatus | reverse complement strand
TAAACTGGATGCTCGTCTAACACCTAACAGGCAAGATCAAGGAGATCAGGCACAGAAAAATGAATAAAATATTATCTCTACTAAGACAGTCTCATCTCACAAGCTCACTATCTTGTTGGGGAAGGAAAAATGCAATTCTATATATCTTATTCACTGAATGAAACAGCTACAGGGGAATGGATGGTGGGTATTAGCAAAGACTTTACATAGGAAATTATATTTGAGCCTTGAGCTGAGAATTAATGGCTAAACATGGGGTTCCTAAGCAGAGACATTCAAGAGTAACTATTTTCTTCCAGAAAACATTCAGTTTGCTAATAGTCTTTTTACCGAACATAAGCATGCAAATACAAATAATACCACCTGTAAAGAATCTATGAAGCACACAAAACATTCCCAATAATTAAAGTTTACTCCTCAGTTCCAAAACTAACTTTTAAAAATGACCTTTTATTCTTGATTCATATTTGTTTTAATCAACATAAATTTTATATCGCCTTACCATGAGAACAGCAACAGACTTGAGTTCTAGCTCTCACCCAGCCACAATTAGCTTCATGACTTTAAATATTAGTCATGTAATTGTTCTAGACCAAATTTCTTTATAAAATAACAAGGTGAGAGCAGAGGAATTCTAAGGTCAGTAAATGTAAGATTCTAGGGTTCTAGGCATATAAGAAATTCAAAACAAGCCCCTACCTTGGTCAAAACATCTAGATTAAAGGGAAACATAAAAAACTTCAGATTTTAAACCAGAAATTTAGGGGTGTAATTTTACAATAATATCTATGTACTTCTGAAAGTCTGAGTTCCAAGTACAGAAATGTTTCTTATAAGTAACTATACTGCAGACAAAACTATGCCCAACAACCTCCAAGGTTCTCAAAACAAAACAGAAAAAAAGAGGCAAAGAGGTTTCTGAATTTTACTATTCCACATAAGTCATATGAGCTGCTAAATAAAAAAATGCAAATCTGATTACTTAGCAATAATATCTCAACAGCATTAACACACACCAAAAGAACATCATTATTGCACAGGAGATTTAAAAGGAGGTAGAATTCCCATAAGACTACCCCTGAAATTATCAGATGGCTGCCAGAATTAGGTTACTAACCCAAACTTTAATGGAAATTGATACAAACTAGAATCTATGGATACAAACTAGAATCTAGATAGAACATCATTGAAAAGTACACCAAACAGTATGAACCCTTGCCAAAATGATAAAAATCTGATTAATTCACAACTCTACTAATTTCAGTTTTGTGATATTTATGGCCAGGGCTAGGTTAAAGATCACTTTTATGTAATAAATACTGCCTCAAAAACAAGTCTCCATTATAAAAGACTCAAGCTTTCACATGAGAAGAAACTATTTACACTTATTATGTAAATATATAAGCATATACAACTCTGATCATCACGAATGTTTACCTAGCAAAGATGAGTACAAATAATTGCTTTTGAATCATTATATAATTCATATTTTAAATTACATAATTACTTTCAATTATTCTATAATTTGTATTTTTCACTAATTTATACAGGCTTTTATATTAAAGAAAATCAGCAGAATTTAACTACATTTATATTTTGTGTCAAATACATAGCTTTACTTCCATTAACAAAAATATTTAAAATCTGTGACTTGCCTGATCAAACTGGGTAACTTCTTGGCCAGAAGGAATCTGTAGTCCCCAAAGTCTGTATTTTTTGGCAACACTAGAAAATTGCAGATCCAAAGGAATCTCAACTATATCGGATCGATTTAGAATTTCGGTATTTCCATAGTCAATGTATCTCACCAGACACTGGGAAAAAATGAGACAAATACTAACACGGAACTTAGATTAAACGTCTCCAAAGAAACCATCAATTTGCTGCTTTCTGTTAATTACCTGTAATTACCTCAGGGCATTTTACCTCAAATTGATAAAATGTATTTAGAAATAAGACCTCCAACAATATCTTCAAAATAAAGAAAATCCATGGTCCATGAGATCTTAGTAATCTCTCTTTGGTACTAGTTAACTAATAGTATTAGTTACTTATACTATTTCCAACAGTACCATTTCTCATTATGGTTATTTTTTTCTTAAACAGCTAGTTTTAAATAAACATAAATCTATGAAGCTTATGGCTTCTATCTCAAATGTTAAAATCAATTAACATTCCAAAATTCAAGTTGGAAACAGTAAAACATGAAAAGAAAGGCAAAATTATCAAACTTCCTTGGGTAAAATTAAACCCATCCCAGGTGTTTGACCTAGGAAATGTATCAAAGTCACCCTCACATCCAGCTCAACATTTAGAAAGTAAAAAAGAAAAGGAGTTTATCACAAGGTCAAAAGCCATCTTGCCCCTGAATTTAAAAAAGTTAAGGCCAAGGCAAAAGCAAACACAATATATCATCTCTAGTTGTCAAATTGTGAGGAAAACATCTAATTAGAAAGGTCTATTTCACTAAGATAAACCATTACCTTGGACAGTAATAAATCATGAAATTTTTCTTAAAAAGTTATTCTGAGCATTACTCAAATTGTTTCATCTTATCATCTCCTTATTACACTAAGAAAAATATCTATAAAATATATACACATGAGAAAATATTTTAAGTCCAGTAAAGCAGATACAGGAAAAAAACAGTAAAGGAAAGCTTACGGAGATGCTTTTACACAGCCTGCAATATGCAATTGCCACCAGCTATTCAGAATCTCATCTCCACAAATCCCCTTAAAAGCTCCCTCAAGTTCGTAATGTAAAAACTCAAATAGCTAAACACAAAGAAAATTCATCACATTTAACCAAAGCATTAAAAGCAAGTCAATCGTCATTAACAATATGCAAATCAACTAAGCAAAAGATAAAAAGAACTTCTTAAGGACACATCAAATGTTCTTTTCTTACTCAATCTTAGTAGATGAACTTTTTTTTAAAGTTATTTAGCAAGAACCAAGCATGATGATTAAGAACCATTGGTCAGTAGGGGCGCCTGGGTGGCTCAGTCAGTTAAGCGGCTGCCTTGGGCTCAGGTCACGATCCCAGGGTCCTAGGATCGAGCCCCGCGTAAGGCTCCCTGCTCAGTGGAGAGTAGGCTTCTCCCTCTCCCTCTGCCTGCCTCTCTGCCTACTTCTGCTCTCTGTCAAATAAATAAATAAAATCTTTAAAAAAAAAAAAACTGGTCAGCAAACATAATCTACAAATTATGTAATCTACTCTTGGACAATCTTCGGTGATTATATGACAACTTAAATTCAGAAGAATATTCCTGAATCTGACCTGGATTTTTTTAAGCAATTCATTTCTTTTCTGTTCACTAGGGCAAAAAAAAACATGTTTAATTAATTTATAAGTTCAACTGAACCAGATCTTATTACTACTATGTATAAGCAATGAAGGGCTAAATAAGCATCAAATTTTGGAGCCAAAATAATCATTACTCAGGCAAAAAAAAAAAAACTGAACACTTGTTCCTGCCTTTTCATCACTGATGATTTTCAGTACTTTGCATCTGTACCAACATTTATCTTCAGAAAATAATCCACCATAAATCTATAAAGAGAAAAATAAAGTAAAATTATTTAGCATTTTAATGATTCAAAGCTTGCTAAGTAGATCAGAATAATGGTTAGCATTTATTAAGCACTTACTGTCGGGCAAGAAGCACTTTATATATAATAACTTATTTTATTCTCACAGCCATAGGAGGTAGGTACATTGTGTTCACCATTATATGCCCAAAGTCATAAGCCAGTAAGCAACAGAACCAGGATTCAAAGTCAGGCAATCTGACTCCAGAGTCCATAATGCAATTCTGCTTCCCCGCCCCCCCAAAAAAGAGGAAAGACATAAAAACAAAATTCAAAAAAAAGCAGTCTTAAAATCATGCTGTTTTAATGTCTAAAGACATAAATGGTACAATTAATTATTCTTAAAATATAAACATGCCAAGTACATTGCCACTTAAGTCTAATTCTCAACCATTGGGATCCATGTGTCCTACCAGCCAAGAAAGATTTTTATACTTTTTACTTTATATAGAAAGACTCTAGTGCTATTGAATTGATAAAACTAGATAATATCCTTAATACTGAATTTTCATTTAAGTTTATATTTTAATTATGTTTAATTTCAAAAACAAAGGAAAATTTACATACTTATGTCAATTTCTCAACCTCAGCACTATTGACATTTTGGGACAGGATAATTCTTTGGCAGAGAAATGGGGCAGGGGCTCTCTCTGTCCTGTGCACTATAGGATAGTTAGCAGCATCCCCCTTGGCCTCTACCTAAATGCCAGTAGCACCCGCTCCAGTTGTGGCAACCAAAAATGTCTCCAAACATTGCCAAATATCACCAGGGGGTGAGTGTGGGGGATACAAAATCACCCTAGGTTGATAACCACTTTAAATCATACATTCTCAATGGGGTAACTCTTATTCCCAAGGAGTAAAAACTGGTTCAGGGGTGGGGGGTGCCTTCAGTATTACAATGGTTTGTATCCCTTCAAAGTTGACAACTTACACCTGACAACATAAACAGATATACAGTATGTCTGTGGTGTAAATATGTCTTGAGGGGAGGAGAACCATTAGGGAAAAAATGCCTTAGAAGGTCATAATGAGGGGCACCTGGGGGTTCAGTCGTTAAGGGTCTGCCTTCAGCTCAGGTCATGATCCCAGGGCCCTGGGATCGAGCCCCACATCGGGCTCCCTGCTCGTTGAGAAGTTTGCTTCTCCCTGTCCCACTCCCCCTGCTTGTGTTCCTGCTCTCGCTATCTCTCTCTCTGTCAAATAAATAAATAAAATCTTTTAAAAAGAAAAAAAAGGGCATCATGAAAGGCTGAGGAACACTGATTTAAGTGAAGTATAAAAAATTACTTTTAGATGTATCACTCTGAGGTAGGACAAATTCAGAAATTCTGAAGCAAAAGACATATACATATTAAAATATAAAAATTCTCAACTCCCCAAAGCTACAAAGTACAAATCAATTCAGACAAAATGGATATCTAACAAAGCAAATGTTACAAAGGATAGGTGTGTTCAATTAGCACTTAACTCTGGTTCCCTCAGCTAACACTCACCAACTGGCAGTCAAGAATGGGCACAAATGGCATGGTACACTCTCCCAACCATCTAACTACATTTTTCAGCAAGCAAAAAGGTTTAGTAGCAAAACAGCTGATAATCAACAGCCTTAATCAATTTCAAACTCTGCAAAAGGTCACATTACATTTAGTTAAGACTTTGTAATAATACACCATTAAGTTTAACAATTCAATATAAGACAAGTGACAGGGCGCCTGGGTGGCTCAGTGTTAAGCATCTGCCTTTGGCTCAGATCATGATCCCAGGGTCCTGGGATCGAGCCCCGCATCGGGCTCCCTGCTTGGCAGGAAGCCTGCTTCTCCCTCTCCCACTCCTCCTGCTTGTGTTCCTGCTCTCGCTTTCTCTCTGTCAAATAAATCAATAAAATCTTAAAAAAAAAAAAAAGACAAGTGACAGAATTGGGGTATAACTGCAACCCAGTCTAGGTAGGGGTGGGGATACTTAGAAATCCAGAAATAGAGCTGGGATTCAACAAAGTTGAAGAATCTGAAGTTCTTGACTCTGTTAGTGTGAATAATCACAACCATCATCAATACAAGTCTATCCCAAAGAGATTTGTCTTTAAAACACAGTCAGAGAGTCGCCTGGGTGGCTCAGTCAGTTAAGCATCTGCCTCCGGCTCAGGTCATGATCCCGGGGTCCTAGGATCGAGTCCCACATGGGGCTCCCTGCTCAGCGGGGAGTCTGCTTCTCCCTCTCCATCTGTGCTCTCTCTCTCACAAGGAAATAAACAAAATCTTTAAAAAATATAAAAAATAAATTAAACACAGTTATAACCATATATTCACTCCCATTGTCCCTGGTCCCAATCTTTTCCTCTCACAGCTCCACTATTTATAGCCCATGACCTGCCTACATGATGAGAGGAAGAGAACCAATCACTGAAAAATTTATAAAGTATAATCCATTCATAAGTAACCAGAGGTGGCTGAGTAATCATTTATAATAAGAAATCCATTATTTAAAATAGTTTGAATTTTTTGTAAAGCAAGTATTTTGCATTCAACAGAGAAAAAGTGGTTATGTCTTAATTTCTTAACACTACGATACACAGTTATAGGCTACAAAGACACTTAAAAAAAAACTTAAAAATTTACAAATTACATTCCCTTATCCATTCTTATGTTCAGCTACATTCTTTCCTTCTAATTTCTTCTTTTTACGTATTTTTATATATACCATTGGGGTTTTAATTACTTTAAAATAAAAATAGAAGCAAATTATTAAAAGAAAATCAAAGTACATCAAAAAGGGTAAACGGTAAGACGTCCTTCCCAACACTTAACATGGACTGCTGAAAATAATTTTACATTTACACTAATTTTACATATATGCTAAGATATATTTATTTTTTATTCACACAAATGGGCTTACTTACATACACTATTTTAACCACTAATTCCATATCAAAATATAAGACCTAGCCCTCTCATTTAAATAACCAGAGCTGGGGCCCCTAGTGGGTTGAGCATCTGCCTTCTGCTCAGGTCATGATCCTGGGGTCCTGGGATATAGCCCCACATGGGGCTCTCTGCTCAGAGGGGGATCTGCTTCTCCCTCTCCCTCTACCCCTTCCTGGCTCTTGCTCACATGCTCTTTCTCTCTCCCTCCCTCTCTCTCTCTCAAATAAATAAATAAATCTTTTTAAAATAAATAAATAACCAGAGCTTTGAGCTGGGTAATGCAAAGAAGGCATTCATGGCACAAAATTTAAAAGAGGCACTCACTCAGAGTGCCTCCTTAAATTTTAATTTTAATTTAAATGCCTCCTCATCACTCTCATACTTTGCTGGTAAGAATGAAAACCGGTTCAATACTTTGCCAAACTATTTGGCCAGTATCTACCCAAGTAAAACATGCCTACTGTATGACTTAGCAATTCTACTCCTAGATATATACTCAAAAGAATTAATACATTCAACAAAAGCCTGTATAAGTATTTCATAGTAGCTTAATTCACAGCAGCCAAAAACTGCAAACAATCCAAATGCCCATCAAAGGACAATAAATTGTGGTGTATTTACCTAATGAAATCTGCATAGCTTAAAAAAGAACAAACTACCAATACACAAGTATGCACAATAATATGGAAGAATCTCAGAAATTCTGTTGAACTAAAGAAACCAGATATACACAAAAGAGTAAATACTGTACAATTTAAGAACAAGCAAGTGAATCTATGGTGACAGAAGTCAGAATAATAATTAACTCTTGTTAGAGGGACTACTGTCCAAGAATTGACTGAGAAAAGACCTGCAAGAATTTTTCAGGAAGATGGAACACTATCTTGATCTGACTGGTGATTATACAGATGCATACATACGTAAAAATTCATGAAGCTGTACAGCTAAGACGTGAACACATTACTGTATTTAAGTTATACCTCAATTTAAAAAAAAGAGAAAAAGATCAAACTCTTCTCCATAAAGATTACTTTTACAGATTTTTTTGTCAATTGGTATCAAAGGCAAGGATTCTATCTTGTTCACCACTGTATTATCAGTGCTTATGACAGTACCTGGTACATAGCATATAGTCCATAAGTATTTCTGAAAGAATAAATTTACTATGACTACAGTTTACGTAAGTTCTAAAAATTTGCCTCTTCTTTTCAAATACATCAAAAATTCCAACAATTATAAAATCTAAGACATAAAGTTATCAAGAGAGATGGAATAATGATATCCAAGAATATGGCTCACCTTTTTTGGATCAAGATTCCCAAAAACTGAATTGGCATGGGGACAAACTTCAGACAATGAGCAACCAATCTTCATAATGTCCTTATTCCTACTAATACTCTAGAAAAAAGAATAGCTACATTATAAGATCCAGTAAATTATTATTTGACAGTGTTACATAACTGAAGAGTTCTTTTTTTTTTAAGATTTATTTATTTATTTGACACAGAGAGAGAGATAGAGAGAGAGCACAAGCAGGGGGGAGTGACAGGCAGGCAGAGGGAGAGGGAGAAGCAGGCTCCCTGCCAAGCAAGGAGCCTGATGCGGGGCTCAATCCCAGGACCCTGGGATCTTGACCTGAGCCAAAGGCAGTACCTTAACCAACTGAGCCACCCAGGTGCCCCCAAAATTGAGAGTTCTATTAGCCTAATACTTAAAAGATTTTGAAGCTTTAGAAATTAAATCAAATTCTTACAGCAGTATTTTTCATAATCCAAATGAGTTCTTTATAAGAAATGGTTCCAGGTACAGAAAATTTTTACTTTGCAGTGAGTTCAAATTACTTGGAATTCAAACTAAGATACCAAATACTATTAAATCATAAGAGGAGGTAACTTTAAACAACTACCTCTGGATTGTACTTTAGATCAAATTCTAATTGCTCAAAATGGACACATATTTTAGTCAAATGACATGAGTCTTCTCATATACTTGTTATCATATAAAGGAAACATGTAAAAAAAAATTCAAAATGTATATCATCCTCTATACACAAATACTACAATCTAGTTAAATAAATTCATTTCTCATGGATATAGGCTAACAATTTGAAACTCCTTTAGGTGTACACTAGGATTGAACAAATAAGTAAATATACCACAGATAATGAGAGCTGGAAGAAATTACAATCAAGGGGGAAAGGCTAGTTATGAGCCTACACCGTTAGATTAGAATTGAAAGGTATGCATATGAACTCATAGTATGCGTGTATGTGTGTGTATACATGTTTGTGTGCTCATATATGCATATGTGAAAGGAAGACACACAAAAATAGAGATGGGTATATGTGTAGTTTTTACACATATATATTTCCCAACTCAGTCTGCTGAGAGGGCCTAAAAGCAATGACACTCCAGGACCAATAAGAACACTCAGTGCCCAGATCTTAATTTCTAAAACACCATTCTCCAAGAAAAGGAATCAGAGTTCCTTGGAGAGTGGCAGATTTCAGGACTAGGACAGGGAAATAAAAGATGATCCTGGAACTTCCGGTGGTGCCAGAAAGTAAAGAAATGCTCAAAAATGAAATGGGGACATGTTTAAAGGACACAGCAGCCAATGTGAACAATCTCTTGATGCCCAAAGCTAGAACAATTCAAACAACAAAATAGTGGTAGTATTGGATTATAACCCATGGAATAAATAGCCATGAGTCTATAGTAATTTAAATAATTGAATAAATGAGTGGAGAAGATACAGCTCTTCCTTACAGAAGAATTCCAACTAATAAATGCAGAAGGAATGAGAGAAACAAAATCATTAGGCAAAGACCATAGTAATAAATAATAAAATGTGTGGATGAGAAGTTGAAGGAAAACAAGATTAGATAATCTCAATGTATCTCCCTCTAAAGCATTTATTAACTACAAAAGAACAGTAACTTTCAAGTGAAGAAACCCAGCAGTGAGCACCTTAACCAAGTAGAGCAAGCTCAACATCATCAATAATGATGTATCAATATCATGAATCCCAAATATGATACACTAACAAGGACACAGTATCACTTCTGTAGTATTACTGCTAATCTATTTATGAAAAACCATCAAACAAATCTAAACTGAGGGATATTCTATAAAATAACTGACCAATACTCATCAAAAATGTCAGTCATGAAAGACAAGGATAAATAAGAGAACTGTCAAAAGCTGGAGGAGACTGAAAATACATGACAACTAAATACAATGTGGGATCCTGGAACAGAAAAATGGCAACGAAAAAACTGCTGAAATCTGAATAAGGGCTAAGTTAATAGCAAGATACCAATGTTAATTTCCTGGCTTTGATAACTGTATTATGGTTATGTAAAATGTCAGCAGTAAGGGAAGCTAGATGAAGAATATACGGAAAGACTGTACTAACAAAACGACTGACATGGGAAAAAATTCTCAACATCACTTGGGCATCAGGGAAATACAAATCAAAACCACAATGAGATACCACCTCACACCAGAGTGGCAAAAATTAACAACTCAGGAAACAACAAATGTTGGCAAGGATGCAGACAAATGGGAACCCTCTTACACTGTTGGTGGGAATGCAAACTGGTACAGCCACTCTGGAAAACAGTATGGAGGTTCCTCAAAAAGTTAAAAATAGAACTACCCTGTGATCCAGCAATTGCACTATGAGGTATTTACCCAAAGGATACAAAAATACAGATTTAAAGGGGCACATGCACCCCAATGTTTATAGCAGCAATGTCACAAAAGCCAAAGTATGGAAAGAGCCCAGATGTCCATCAACAGATGAATGGATAAAGGTGATATATATATATATATACACACACCCACAGATATGTATGTACATACACACACATACACACACACAGGAATATTACTCAGGCATCAAAAAATGAAATCTTGCCATTTGCAATGACATGAATGGAACTAGAAGGTATTATGCTAAGTGAAGTCAGTCAGAGAAAGATAAATACCATATGATTTCACTCATATGTGGAATTTAAGAAAAAAACATGAACATAGGGGAAGAGAAGGAAAAATAAAATAAGATAAAAACAGAGAGGGAGGCAAACCATAAGAGGCTCTTAATCACAGGAAACAAACTGAGGGTTGCTGGGGGGAAGTGGGATGGGGTAATTGGATGATGGGCATTAAGGAGGGCACATAAAGTAATACGCACTGGGTATTATAGAAGACTGATGAATCACTGAACTCTACCTTTGAAACTAATAATACACTATAAGTTAACTAAATTGAATTTAAATAAAAAAATTTTTAAAAAGACTACTAATTTTACGAACATCCTGTAAGTCTAAAGTTATTCCAAAATAATTAAATATATATATGTTCTTAAAAAATATATCAGCAAAATAGTAAGGCTAGAAAGAACATGATCATCTCTGATGACTGAAAAGAAACTCTGAAAGAGCCATTCCAAAGACATCGTGATGAGTATCAGTATCACCATAGAGTAAAAAAGGGAACTGAATTTAACCTGAGCCAAAACACATTACAAGCAGCCTTTGTGAATAAAACCCCAGAATTCACTCTCTAAAGTTCAGAATACACCAAAAGATTCTGCATAATCAGATCTTATAGCTATCTGGACTAAAATAAATGGAAGCTCTTTCTTTCAAATAAAGGTGAAGGTCAAACACTTACGATTCCTTCAGCTGCTACTCATCCCACTGGGCCTACCAAAAATTCTGCAGTGTACGCATATAAGTGGCTTATAGGGCAGAAATCCACAGTGGCAGAAAAGCAGAGAATATACATGAGCAGATCTTTGTCTGATCTGCCTCCACATATTAGTAAATTTCTATTTACTCTTTATTTATATCTATTACAACTCCAATCAAATTTTACAATTTGTGCATCTGCCTTTGGCTCAGGTCATGATCCCAGGGTCCTGCGAAGGAGACCCATTCCGTCGGGCTCCCTGCTCAGTGGGGAGCCTCCTTCTCCCTCTGCTCTCCCCCAGCTGTGCTCTCTCCCTCCCTCTCTTTCAAGTAAATAAAAAAATTTTACAATTTGCTTCTTGAAATAATCATTCAATTCATGTGAATGCCACTAGTAGTTTTAACCCTTAATCTCATCCATTTATAACATGTTTCCTAATTTCTTAAAATGTTTAAATTTCTACAAGGCCTCAACTTCATGGCTGAAATAAGAGGTTGGCAAATTTTGGCCTCTGTCACTTGATTTGGTAAATAAAGTTTTAATGGATCACAGCTGCATCTATTTGTTTATGTACTATCTATGGATGCCTTTGCACTACAACAGCAAAGTTGACAGAGTTGAATAGTTGCTATAGACTATATGGCCCACTATCCTTAAAATATTTACTATCTAATCTTTTACAGGAAAAGTTTGCTGACTTCTGGTTTAAATAATAGCTCCAAATTCAATCAACAGCTTCACATAGCAGTCAACTGAAATCAAAGTTTATAGCTGCACTGACCAATTACAACAGCCAATACCCACTTTAAATATAGCTGATGTGATTTGAGATATATGTCTAAAATACATACCAGACTTCAAAACATAATATGAAAAAGGAAAATTAAACACCTATAAATATATCTGTGCTGACTGCATTTTGAAATATTTTAGATATACTGAGTTAAATAAAATATATTTAATAAAATTGATTCCACCTATTTCTTTTTACTTTTTTATGTGTCTGCTAAATTTCAAATTACTTATGTGGCTCACGTATTTCTACTCAACAGTGATGATCCAGAAAAATTTTTTTTGTAAGAGATGGGGGAGGGTTAGAGATTCTTTTTTTTTTTTAACTTTGGTATTTTTTTTTTAAGATTTTATTTACTTATTTGAAAGAGAGAGAGAGAAGGGTCAGAGGGAGAAGCAGATGCCCCACTGAGCAGGGAGCCTGATGTGGGACTCGATCCTGGGACTCTGGGATCCTGACATGAGCCAAAGGCAGTCGTTTAACCGACTGAGCCACCCAGGTACCCTTAGAGAGAGAATTTTTTTTTTAAGATTTTATTTATTTATCTGAGAGAGAGCGAGCACGCGCACAAGCAAGGGGAGCAGCAGAGGGAGAGGGAGAAGCAGGCTCCTCACTGAGCAGAGAGGCTGATGTGGGGCTTGATCCCAGGACTCCGGGATCATGACCTGAGCCACCCGGGCGCCCCTCGAGAATCTTAAGCAGGCTCCACACCCAGCATGGAACCCAATGCAGGGCTAGATTTCACAATGCCGAAATCAAGAGTTCACGCTAAACTGACTGAGCCACCCAGGTGCCCCTAGAAAATCTTATTTAAGCTATGAGCTTAAATATATTGATTATCTAACCTGGGACACAGATGCTATTAATACAGTGACAACAGGCAGAGAATATGTGGGCACCCTTTAGAAAATATCTGCATAAGCAGAGACACATATTTACCACAAGTTTTCTATGAGTATCAGCCTTCTACAATGTTTTCTATATAGAAGTAAAAACTCTGGGTTAATCATATTCTTCTACAAGTTTTCTTCTCACAAATTCTATTTCCCATATTGCCAAATCATTCCACCCCCACAAAAGAGTTCTTATACCACAGGAAGTATAGACAAATGTCATTCCCTTCCCTCCCACATAATATGTAGTTCACAAAATTAAAAATTAGTAATTGTATGCATTAGAGGGATTCACCTTCTTAAATTCTGGAACAGGGGCATTTTGGTGCTTTGCTTTATATTTAAAACTAAGCAAAGTTATCTGACTTGAAGTCTGACAGTAGAAAATTGTAAATGTTCCACTAGTGCTTCCAATTTTATGATGAAAAAGCTTTGGTATCTCAAACTCAAAATTAAGCCATTAAAAAAAAATGACATTTAAAAACATAGTATCTTTTAAGAAACAATCTTATAAAAGACCCCTAGATGGGGCTGTAACTTCATAAATACAAGTACCTTGGCATATTCAGTAATTTATGCAGCCTAGATTATTGGTATTAAATTGAGTGTAATTCTGAATCCACAATTATAATCTTGCTTTCTTTTTTAAGTCAGTGTATTATGAGTACACTACTCGTAACTCAGGTAGTAAGTCTCAGCTGTGGCCATTTGTCTTCTAATAATGTCCTGTGTTAAATAATACTAAGAATAATTAGGCACTCTTATATGGAACCAGAAAAGATCCCAAATAGCCAAAGGAATGTTGAAAAAGAAAACCAAAGCTGGTGGCATCACAATTCTAGACTTTAAACTCTATTACAAAGCTGTAATCATCAAGACAGTATGGTACTAGCACAAAAACAGACACACAGATCAATGGAACAGAATAGAGAACCCAGAAATGGACCCTCAACTTTATGGTCAACTAATCTTCAACAAAGCAGGGAAGAATATCCAACAGAAAAAGACAGTCTCTTCAACAAATGGTGTTAGGAAAATTGGACAGTCGCATGCGGAAGAATGAAACTGGACCATCTCCTTACACCATACACAAAAATAGACTGAAAACGGATGAAAGACCTAAATGTGAGACAGGAATCCATCAAAATCCTTAAGGAGAACACCGGCAGCAACCTCTTCGATCTCGGCCACAGCAACATCTTCCTAGAAACATCACCAAAGGCGAGGGAAACAAAGGCAAAAATGAACTATTCGGACTTCATCAAGATAAAAAGCTTTTGCACAGCAAAGGAAACAGCCAACAAAACCAAAAGACAACTGACAGAATGGGAGAAGATATTTGCAAATGACATTATCAAAAGGCTAGTATCCAAAATCTATAAGAACTTATCAAACTCACAACCCAAAGAACAAATAATCCAATCAAGAAATGGGCAGAAGACATGAACAGACATTTCTCCAAAGAAGACATCCAAATGGCCAACAGACACATGAAAAAGTGCTCAACATCACTCAGCGTCAGGGAAATACAAACCAAAACCACAATGAGATACCACCTCACATGAGTCAGAATGGCTAAAATTAACAAGTCAGGAAATGACAGATGTTGGCGATGATGTGGAGAAAGGGGAACCCTCCTACACTGTTGGTGGGAATGCAAGCTGGTGCAGCCACTCTGGAAAACAGAATGGAGGTTCCTCAAACAGTTGAAAATAGAGCTACCCTATGACCCAGCAATTGCACAACTGGGTATTTATCCCAAAGATACAAATGTAGTGATCCAAAGGGGCACCTGCACCCCAGTGTTTATAGCAGCAATGTCCACAATAGCCAAACTATGGAAAAAGCACAGATGTCCATCGACAGATGAATGGATAAAGAAGATGTGGTGTGTATGTATGTATGTATGTGTATATATACATATATATATATATACACATACATACACAATGGAATACTACACAGCCATCAAAAAAATTAAATCTTGCCATTTGCAACATGTATGGAACTAAAGGGTACTATGCTAAGTGAAATAAGTCAGTCAGAAAAAGACAATTATCATATGATCTCACTGATATGCCAAATTTAAGAAACAAGGCAGAGGATCATAGGGGAAGAGAGGAAAAAACAAAACAAGACAAAACCAAAGAGGGAGACAAACCGTAAGAGACTCTTAATCTTAGGAAACAAACTGAGGGTTGCTGGAGGGGAGGGAGTGGAAGGATGGGGTGGCTAGGTGATGGACATTGGGGAGGGTATGTGTTGTGGTGAACACTGGGTGTTGTGTAAGACTGATGAATCACAGACCTGTACCCCTGAAACATAATACATTGACACGTTAATTTAAAAACTTTAAAAAAAGAATAATTAGGCACTGAGAATGACAAAGGTATCTATATTCTGGGGTTTTTATTTTTGTTGGGCAGGACCTGGGTTAGTGGAGGAAGGGGAGGAAGTGGAGGGAGGAGAAAATCAACCAGGCTATTTACCTGGGCCCAAAATGTTACTGCATCTTCCACATGACTTCCAACCACATCTTCAACTAAAACCAAATGAAAATGCAATAAAAATTAGAAATTAATCAAGATCATGTAGCTCTTACATCCAAAAATAATTTTGTGTCAGTACCTTTATTGTAATGCATATCTTCATCCATCTGGACAATTCCTGAAAAACTAAAACAATTCAATACCTTGAATTAAGTTCAATAATCTGTCCATTCACGGTGAATAAAGACTACATAATGTTCAAATTCCTACAAGTATGTTTTGTTCCTAAATAATCAAATTTCAAACTCTATCAAAAATGACCTCAGAGATCTTCTTCAATAATTAATTCAAATAAAATCTGAATATACTACATTCTGCAATTTCATCATATACAACCTATCTTTATAAGTATCTCTTCAGCCAAGCTTTTACAAATTTACACTGTGGTGGATATCCAGGCATATTGTGATCAGTTACATAAATCAATACTTCAGAACAATGTGCATATTCTTTAAAAATAATTGATGCCCTCCCAAAAGGAGAGCAGGACTTCTACAATTCAAACAAAAAGAAACACTGCAAATATAGAGAACAAATGCTTCAGACTGGTAATCAATTTTATTTAAAAGGTACAGTGGTGTCTACTTTTGAAAATACCCTGCAATCAGACTGCAACATGAATCAATTTTTGCCCATTACATCAAAACTAATTTTCATTACATAATAAATATACTTTCCAACTCCAAAATGTTTCAAAATAAATGTTGACTGGTTTATGATTTTATCATTAATACACTAAAATACTGCACTTTACATGCCTAAATGTTAGTTCTTTGAAGGAAACTGAAAATATACTTTTTAAGAGCTTTAAAAGCTAAGAACAGTGCTACACCAAAGTCTCAAATGCTCTTTCAACTATGGAAAGAGAAAAACTGTCACAGAAAAAAACAAAAGTCAAATAAAAATTTTTTTATTGATTTTTGTTACACCTTAAAGTTTTTTTCACATACATTAAGCACCATGGGTATATCTTCAAAACAAGTATCGTTCCTCCACTAATGGTAAAAAAAAAAAAAAAAATTTTTTTAATTGAGCAAAAAGTTGTAATACCAAGTTAGAATCTGCTTGGAGAGACTACATTTCTCTGGACGCCATTGCCTTAAATTTAGTAAAACTGAAAATGTCTGGAAATCCCAAGAAACTATAGTTTCATCTTAAAACCTTATTTTAAAAGTGGCCAAAAAGACTTTACCCACGATAATTATGAACTAATGCTGCACCTGCTTCCCGCAAAACTGGATTACCAGATGGCACTTCCAAAACTCCAATTCATGGCAAGAATTTGGAATGAGTGAGTCCAGGTCGCTCCTCGACCCATTTTATGAGGGATTTTGAAGTTTAAATGGCACAGAATTTGCGGGGAGAATTCCACCCCACTACAGGCCTGAGACCCCATCTCCACTAAGAACACTCAGGCCGGAGTTATCTGCACGCCGGTTTCGCCTCCCAGCACCACAACTCAAAAGCTGGGGTGCCAGTCACCCTCAGAAATAGGCGGGCTCCCAAGGCTGAGGAAGGCCAGGAAACGGGCCTCGCCCCATACTTGGGAGGCCTAAACGGCAACCACGGGCAAAAGACGGTACTTGAAGCGGCCGCCATCGAACCTACCAAAATGACTACTACTGACCTCACACTTTCCGCCACATAGGTTCTAGAAAAGTGCCCTCGTTCCCACATACTGGGCCCTCAGCCCTCCGCCTGCCACCGCAGCTAGCCGTCAGCCCCCAGTCGCGCACATGCAGAGACTTACCGCGCGCGCAGAGACCGCTCAGGGTCTGCGCTGCGCTTGCGCGCACGGCGCTGCGCCATCCCCCGGGCTTGCTGGGAGCCGCTGCTTCGTTCACGTGGCCACAAAGCCTGGGGCCCGGGACGCGGGCGCGGCGGGGAGGGGTGGGGCGCGCTGGGCGGGGCCCCGCACGTGGAGAGCTTTGCACAGAGTCTGCGCAGGCCAGGGATTTCTGGGCCTCTTGGCGTCACACTAGCTGGCTTGATGATAGCTTTAATTTACAAGGCTTCAAATTATGACGGAAGATAGTGGTTTGGATTTCATAGTCTTTATTAATTTGCTCACGCTTATTTCGATTTTAAAAGAGCCGAATTAGAAGTATCCCCAACATTCGTTTTACAAGACGGAAAGTGAGTTCAGTAAATAAAAATGTGATTTTTAGATTAGTAGCTTTACAAGCATTTCTCAGCCTAACCTTGGCATCAGAGCCTTCTCATGTTGCAGTTTTTTCACGACACTAAGGGACAAAAAGTAATATAGCTTAGCTGTGCAGTTATATGCAGATCTTATACTTTGTGGCAAACCTTGCACAACAGTTGAAAATTATCTCCGTTAATTTTTGGCAGCTTGAAAAAAAATTTTTTTAGTAGCTTAAGGTACGATTGACATGCAATAAACTGCAATAAATTGCACAATTTGATAAGTGAACATATATATACACATCCTCACAAGGTAACAATCATTTCCTTCACCCCCCCCCAAAGTTTCTTCATGCCCCTGTAAAATACTTGGCTTCCCCACCTACCCCATATGACAGGTTCTGCTTTCTGTCACCCTAAAGTTTGAATTTTCTAGAATTTGATGTTAATGATACCATGCTGCAAGTACATTCTGATTTCTTTCATCAGCGTTAAGATTCATCCATTTTGTCATGTGTATCAACAGTTTATTGCTCATTATTGCTGAGTACTATTCCATTGCATGAATATAACACAATTTATCTACCTTTTGATGAGACATTTTTTAACTTTTTTTTTTTTTTTTTTTTTTAGGTAGGCTTCATGCCCATCGTGGAACCCAAAACCAGACTTGAACTCACGACCCTGAAGTCAAGAGCTGGGATCAAGCGTTAGACAATTAAGGGACTGAGCCATCCAGGTGCCCCTTGATAGACACTTAGATTGTGTCCAGTTTGGGATTGTTTCAAATAAAGCTGCCGTGAACGATCATTTGCAAATCTTTGTATGGGCATATGCTTTGATTTCTCCTGGGTTAATACCTAGGAGTAGAATGGTGGAGTGATATTGTTATGTTTAAATTTTTAAGAAACTGCTAGACAGGGTTGTGAGTTCAAATCCCACATTGGGTTCCACGCTGGGTGTGGAGCCTGCTTAAAAAAAGAGAGAGAAAGAAAAGACGCTGCTAGGCTGTTTTTACAAAGTAGATTTACTATTTTATATATGCACCAGCAGTGTTTAAGAGTTCTAGTGGCTCCATATCCCCACCATCATTTTTTATGTTCAATGTTTTTAAGCTCAGACATTTATGTACAATGGAATCTCCTTGTAGTTTTAATTTGTATTTCTCTGTTAACTAAAAATGTTGACCATCTTTTAGTGTTTATTTTCCACCTGTACATCTTCTTAAATTGCCTGTTCAAACTTGTTCCCATTTTTTAAATGAACTATTTTCTTACTGAGTTTTGCAGTTTGTTATACTGTGGATTTAACTCCTTCAAATTTGCATATATTTTCTCCCAGTTTGTAGCTTATCTTTTCATTCTCTGAAAATGATATTTCAAAGAGAAGTTCTTAATTTTTATGAAGTCCAATTTATAAGTTTTGTCTTTTATGGATCATGCTTATGTGTTGTATTTAAGAAATCACCAGCAGGGTGCCTGGGTGGTTCAGTTGGTTAAGTGACTGCCTTGAGCTCAGGTCATGATCCTGGAGTCCTGGGATTGAGTCCCACATCAGGCTCCCAGCTCAGTGGGGAGCCTGCTTCTCTCTCGGACCCTCTCCCCCCCCCCCCCCATGCTGTTTCTCACTCTCTCTCTCTCAAATAAGTGAATAGAATCTTTAAAAAAAAAGAAGAAATCATCAGCTAACCCAATTCACAAACGTTTTCTATATTTCCTTCTAGAAGTTTTATATGTTTAATTTAGGCTTTGTTTAGATCTATAATCCTTTTTGAGTTCACTTTTGTATAAGATGCAAAGCATGAATCAAAGTTTATATTTTTGCATTTGGACGGCTAGTTTTTCCAGCACCATTTGTTGAAAATGCCATTATTTTTCCATTGAATTGCCTTGACATCAGTGTCAAATATCAATTGACTGTATTTGTGTAGGACTATTTCTGGATTCTCTATTCTATTACACTGATCTATTTGCTTTCTTTAATCTTTCTTTAACCACATCATCTTGATTTCTGTAGTTTTATAATAAGTCTTAAAGATAGGTACTGAAAGACTTCCAATCTTATTCTGTTTCAAAGTTGTTTTAGCTTTGCAATTCTGTTTGAATTTTGGAATTAACTTATCAATGTCTACATACCCACATGAAGTCTGCTGACATTTTTATTGGAATTACATTGAATCTATACATCTGCTTGAAAACTGACAACTTAACAATATTGAGTCTTATGATTTATGAACATTGTATATATCCCCATTTACTTAGATATTCCTTTATTTCTCTGAGCATGTTTTGTATTTTTCAATATAAGCTTTGTACATCTTTTGTCTAATTTACCCCTAAGGAATTTTTACACTATTGTAAATGGTATTATTTTCTTAATTTCAATTTCTAGTTGTTTTGTTGCGAGTATATAGAAATATAATTTTTGTATATTGATCTTATTTTCTGCATCCTTGCTCAATTCACTTATTATTTCTAGTGAGTTTCTTTTTTAATATATTTAATAGAATTATCTACATATATGATGTCATATGCAAATAAAGACTTCTACTTTTTTCCTTTCCAATCTGGGTATCTTTTATCTCTTTTATCTTTCTTTATTAAAGTGGCAAGAACCTCCAGTAGGTTGAATAGAAGTGCTGAGAGCAGTCATCCTTGCCAAGTTCCTAATCTTAGGAGGAAAGCATTTGGCTTTCAGCGTTAGGTATGATGTTAACTGTGGGTTTTTAGTAAATACCCTTTATCAGATTGAAGAAATTGCCTTAATTCTTAGTTTGCTGAGAGTTTTTATCTTGAATGTGTGTTAAATTTTGTCAAATACTCATACACCTATTGAAGGGATCATGTAGTTCTTTTTAGTTGGTTAATATGATGAATTACATTAATTTTCAAATGTTAAGCCAACCTTCTATTCCTTGGATAACACCCACTCGATCATGATGTATTTCCTCTTTACATATTCTTATATTATATTTGCTAAAATTGTTAAGAATGTTTGCATCTATGTTTGAGAGGAATTAATCTGAAACTTTCTTTTCTTGTTATGTCTTCGTCTGGTTTTCATATCTGAGTAATGCTGCCCACATAGAGTAAGTTGTAAAGAAGTCCCAACTTCAATTTTCTGGAAAAGGTTGTTTAGAATTAGTAATCTTTAATCCTTAAATATTTGGTAAAATTTACAGTGCAGCCATCTGGGCCTGGAATTTTTTTTTTAAGATTTTATTTATTTATTTATTTATTTGAGAGAGAGAATGAGAGAGAGAGAGAGAGAGAGCATGGGGGGGAGGGTCAGAGGGAGAAGCAGACTCCCTGCTGAGCAGGAAGCCTGATGCGAGACTTGATCCCGGAAATCCGGGATCATGACCTGAGCCGAAGGCAGTCGCTTAACCAACTGAGCCACCCAGGCACCCTGGGCCTGGAATTTTATTTGTGGGAAAGTTATTATGTACAAATTAGTTTCTTTAATTGATATATGGGATAACAGTATACAATATAAGGGCTAATCAGGTTATCTATTTATTATTGAATGAGCTTAAGTTTTTGTATTTCAAGAAAATTTATCTATTTCCGTCTAAGTTGTAAAATTCATTGGCATGAAGTTATTTATAACATTCCCTTATTATCCATCTAGTATCTGTAGAATATGTAGTGATGTCATCACTCTCATTCCTAACATTGATGATTTGTGTGTTCTCTTTCTATCCTTTGCTGATCAGTCTAGCTGTTATCAATTTACGGGTCTCCTCAAAAAACCAGTGTTTTGTTTTATTCATTTTCTCTATTGCATTTCTGTTTTCTATTTCTGCTCTGGTCTTTACTATTTCCTTTTTCCTATTTATTTTATTTGCCCTTCTTTCTCTGGTTCCTTAAGGTGAAAACTGAGGTCACTTATTTATGATCTTCTTTTCTGATATAGGCATTTGGTGCTATAAGTTTCCCTCTATGTACTGTTTTAGCTGAATCCCACAAATATTTTTATGTTGTCTTTTCATTCAATTAAAAGTACTTTGATTCCTTTATTTTTTTTCTTTGACCCATGGATTATTTAGATATGTATTATATAACTTTGCAATTTTTGAAGATTTCCCAGATATCTGTTACTGATCCCTAATTTAATTCCATTGTGGTCAGAGGACATCATGATCTGAATCATCTTAAAAGTACTGAGACTTGTTTTGTGACCTAGAATATGGTCAGTCTTGGTAAATATTACCTGTGCATTTAAAAAAAAAGAATGGGTATTCGATTATTGGATTGAGTGTCCTATAAATGTCAATTACATAAAGTTGGTTAATAGTTGTTCAAGTCTTCTAGAGCCTCACTGACTTTGGGCCTACATAACACTTTGGTCAAGGGAGGCCCCTGGGTCATTAACTCTGACCCAAGCCTGCAACATCTGAGAAGTATCTGGGACATGAAGCAAGAGCTATCAATGTAGGTCCAAGGATTCTATCAGCTTCTAAGTATATCTATCCCAATTATGTATATTTAGGTACTTCAGAAATAAAGAGTGGAGCCACACCCATTATACCCACTGGGACGGACTTTGGTCAGGACTCCATTCATCACTGGGCTTGCATAAAACCAGAGGACCACAATTGTGTTTTGGGTCCTTTGGGATCCATATTAGCTCAGACCTTATATCCGAAAGTCCTTGGTTGAAAAATCTGAGTATTCTTCTTTCTCCACTGCATAGTTACCCTGGTAAATGGCTGCTCCTTTGGGGAAGGATCAAGGTGATGTTTATCATATATACTTGAGGACCCTTCCTCAAGGAAATCTGGGCTTTCCCTTCCATCAGTGCCTGAGATCTGAAAACTAGCTGCTAGTAGTTATACAAGTGGATATACAAGTCAAGTAGCATCCTAATCAGCTGTCCTTCTATCTTGCCCTTTGGCACATCATGATCTTAAACTCCTTCACAGATCCATGCCTTGGTACCCATTAATTATGTCCATTGGGCATGTGACAGTTAGGTTCCACAACTTGGCCTTCCACCTTTCTGTACCCCATCATCTACGCTGATATCAAAGAGCCCAGGATCATGGCAGCATCTGCTGCCATCGATTCCAGCCTGTAGAGCTCAGCCACAGCCACACTTCTCAAAGTTGCCAGTACACTCCTCACCACTACATTTTTGATCGCCTTACTTATGAGTGTCATCTGAGCCTTTCCAGGAAAAACACTCAAGTGGTAGCTTCTCAAGTTTCAAACAACAAATCCATTCTAACACTGCAACTTCCCTGAGCTTTATGACCCCTTCTTTAATACCATGCCAAATAAATTCTAGCATTTCCACCATATCTTCTAGATGCCGTCCTAGCAGTATGTTAGGAAAAAATATCTAGATATCTAAGGTATTAAAACCCAAGTCAGGAGTTTAAGTGCTACCATGTTACTCTCTCCTATCAGGCCTTATATTCCATCCCCCTCCAACGCCCTTGAGACCTACTCCCATGCATGTTTCCTGGGTTCCTGCCAATATATTTTAACCAGAACCTACAGTTCATTCAGATTGTAACCTATCCTCCTATTGAAAGGACTGTATTTCCCCACTTAGGGTATGCTGAGACCCGATCCTACTTTTCAGTATGGAGTTAAGGAGAGGTAGCAGGGGTGAGTCTTGAGGAGGACAAGTATCATCTTACAAAGCAAATGCCCCAGATAAATTCTTTGCAGGATCTCCAAGCAAGCGAAGGCTGCTCTCCATCAGCAAAGTGGAGGAGGGGAGACCACTTCTGTGGCTCAGAGAATCAAGGAGACATGAGGGTTCAAGATTCTGAGGCTCACCAACACAAATGTTCCCATTCTATGATTCAACATTACAATCTTTTCCTGTCAGCATGCTGACTTTGCTGGAGGAGATAATCGAGGCTGAGTCTTCAACTTCCTTTGCACCCTTGCCACCTTTACTATTTGGGCTGGATTGTCAGCACATATTGCCAGCATCGACGATGAGATTTTCCTTAAAGGGTGCTATAGAGGCATTCTGGCTCTCACAGCATGCCTTGACTTAAATAGCTAACAGGAACCTATGTCATTTTCTTTTTTCAAGGTTAATTAAAATATTGTTAAAGTAGTTAACAATAACTAACCAACACTTTCATCTTTATAATTTCCATTAGTCCCATTCCACCACAATGCCACAACTACGATATAACCTAATACTTCACCTTCCTCCCGCACTCTACCCAAATCCAGTACAGTAGCCATGACCCATCCACATGACAGGACTTATCACTATGCCATTTACCACTAGCTATGGTCTTTATTGTCATCTGTCCAGTGAATGATCCAGTCACAGAATCGCATCCAGAGGGTTTGCTTTCTAAGGCCATTCCTGGTACCCATCTTGGCCTGGGTTTACCCACCACCCAAAAGCAAAGCCTAAGACAAATACTCACATACAGGTATTTATTTGAGAAGTAATCTGAGAGAACCTGAGGGATCAGAAAGGGAGAAATTAGCGCAAGCTAACATGGTAAGAATGTATTACAGAGTTGGCCACTGCTATGGGTGACTGGTACTCAATCCCACGGGATTTTCTGAGGAAACTTATGAAAGGCATCTCAGAATTGTCCTCCCAGCAGATGGGAAAGAGAGCGTTCACCCATAAGTCAAGGGTGGTCCCAAGGTCATTAACTCCCCCACATCTTTCATACATCTGTGATGCAGAAAGGCTGCAGTAGGCATCCCAAGCCACACTGTCAGAGGATTCCTGGAGAAAAAAAGCAAGGAAATCATGAAGTGTTCTCAAGATGAAATGCCATCAAATGGCTTCCATGAGAAGCTGTCAGAAGCCTGCCTGGGGCTTTCCCTCTCCCACAATACCTCGCGCTCTTCCTTCCCAACCACGGCCTGGCAGAATGGCTCCCGCAAAGAAGGGTGGCGAGAAGAAGAAGGGCTGTTCTGCCATCAACGAGGTAGTGACCAGAGAATACACCACCAACATTCACAAGTGCAACCATGGAGTGGGTTTCAAGAAAGCGTGCCCCTCGGGCACTCAAAGAGATCGGAAATTTGCCATGAAGGAGATGGGAACTCCAGATGTATGCATTGACACCAGGCTCAACAAAGCTGTCTGGGCCAAAGGAATAAGGAATGTTCCATACCGTATCCGTGTGCGGTTGTGCAGATAACGTAACGAGGATCAAGATTCACTAAACAAGCTCTACACACTGGTTACCTATGTACCTGTCGCCACTTTCAAAAATCTACAGACAGTTAATGTGGATGAGAACTAATCACTGATTGTCAAATAAAGGTATAAAACTGCAAAAAAAAAAAAAAAAAGAAGAAGAAGCAGCCTGCCTAGAAGTGTTTCACAGGAGTCCTGGAGTAAGATGTGGGCCAAGAGGATTTGAGGTGGCACACAAGAAGTTCAATACAGTTACATACAGTGCATAATCAACCAAACAACTTAAAAATCAGTAGACACCACTAGAAAATGATTATATAATTTTTAAATACAGCTTTTCATTTAAAAACATAAATCAAGATTACAATGTTTAAAAAATAAAAAATAGGGATTTGAACTTACTATTTTTAAACAGGGCTCCTTATATATTTGTTCAAACCCCAAAATAACATACTTTTTTAAATACCCTCAAAAAGTTAAATTATGACAGATTAAAAACAGTTACTGTATTTTCAGGTTTTGACTAATATGAAAATAACCTCATTTGGTAGGAGAGATAAAAAGTATATACAAAATATTAAATCATGAATTTTGATAAAAGTAACAAAGTATTTTCACTTGTTTAAATAAATTAAGGAAAAAACCAAAATGACATTTTTACATAGTAAAAGAAGTAAATAATTTGAGAGAAAATAAACTGTATTATTATATTTAAATAAACACAAACAAGATCTATTTGGATGATGGTTTTAATTTTCCCAATAGTCTTCATGAAGCTTTTGTACTTGATGGCAATGATGCTTTTCCTTTCTGCTTAGCAACCTTTTCCATTTTTATCTGTAAAGTTAAAATATTTGTTGATAAAATAATTTGTAAAACATTCTAAAGAAAAAAAGGTTGTACACACCTTATTTGATTCATGTCTCATTCATCACAGCCATTTCATACACTTATTTAGCAGTGATTAAGCTGCTAAATTCTAAAGCAAAATCTAATAGTCGAAGGGACCTAACTGCATTTTTTAAAATATGGTATGATTTCAACTTTGCAGAAGCATTTTAATAAAAATAACATAGAGTGAATATTGTTTTGGAGCAAACTGATAAGTTAACTTAAATGCCACTAAAAAAATTGTTTTATGAAAGCCTAAATACCTAACCTTACATTCGGTCTATGCACATTCCCTAAAGAACACACCTAATGCAGCTAGATAATCTCTGGAACATGGACTGCTTTAAGGATAGTTTCCTATAATTCTGGTTTTCACATTTCCACAGTTACCTCCCTGAAGGTTGCCCTCCAGTGTAACTGAAGCAAAGAAGCAGCTTACATACCCTAAGTAGTGGTCTTCTGACCTTTAGAAACACTGAAATCCTTTCTATGGGAAAAAAGACCCTAGAGAACACAAAGCCCACTTGCCTCTTACAATTCCCAGAGGCAGTACCCACTGCCTTATCCCTGTAAGAGAAAGGGACAGAAAGTATGGGGCATGGTAGGTGGAGGGCCTCCTACCTTCTAAGGTGATAGGAATAATATCAAGAAACCAGAGGGGACCTAGTAAAACCAGTCTATCCAATCTCCTTAAATTATAAATAATAACTTCCCAGTAATAAAATGTATATATCTCACCTCTGTCTCATCCCCATTTTTTCCCCTCTCTCTCCTGAGTTGGTTGGGACTCTCATTCAAAAACCCTACATTCATATCACTCTTTTACACTGTATTAGTCAACAGGTCATCTGAAGGACCCCCAAAGGAATACCCTATACTAAGGCAAAGATTATAGGCTTTGGACTCACCAACAGTTTTCTCATTTGGGGGGGAAAAAAAAAAAAGGCCAGAGTAATAAGTACTTCTCAGGGTTGTTTTAAAGGTATAAATGAGATCATATATATAAAATCCAGGTACTTAATAAGCAATCAACAAATGCTAGTCCCTTTTCCTCTCTCATTTAGGGCCAAGTGTTAGATTTATAGTAACATCAAAAAAGAAACAAGATGCTAGGGGCACCTGGGTGGCTCAGTCGTTAAGCGTCTGCCTTCGGCTCAGGTCATGATCCCAGAGTCCTGGGATCGAGCCCCGCATCGGGCTCCCTGCTCAGTGGGAAGCCTGCTTCTCCCTCTCGCACAACCCAATGCTTGTGTTCCCTCTCTCTGTCAAATAAATAAAATCTAAAAGAGAGAGAGAGAGAGAAGATGCTAACAAAGCCAAAGCAAACCAAACAAAGCCAAAGCAGGGCTTCCTCACTTGAAATAGTACTTAGCAATACATCCATCTAATCTAGTGTCTGAAGAGCAAAGATACCCCCTCCTGCTCCTTTGTTTCTTTTTCAATTTCCTGGCACTAACAGCAATAGCACCTTGCACCTACTTCACCTTTGATAATTGTTTCCTTAATAAAATTCTCCTTTCTTAGAGATAAGAGAACAAGGGTCATTCACAATGGAAGAAAATAACTTGACCTAATATATAAAAGAAGCAATGAAACAACTCTTTAATAATACCTAAAAGTAATAAGTAAACTATGTTACCACAAAGGCTTCAATCATCAAAGCCAACTCACACTTATGGTAGATTTTTCCCCACACTAAATGTTACCATTGTACCAGGATGCAAGCAAAACCAGACACAGACATCGCCCTGCTTTCTAAAGGGGCTGTGACCCATCATCAGATTCAGCTTCCTAATCATCCCTTTTCCCTCAACGGTGCATATCTTGTTTTTTCTGGAGTAAAATTCACGCACTAACAACACATATAATACATGTCAGCTTAGAGGAAGTTGTTTAGGTTTGAGCTTCTTAGTTTTTGTATGCCATTAATCACACAGGCTGAAAAGTTTATAAGCTGTGTCTCATAAATCCATAAATCACACAAGCTGGAGAGTTATAAACAACATCTTGTAAACCCACAAATTCTAGGTCTATTTATAATAAGCAGTCTGGATTGGCCAGGTATATCCTCTAAAACAATCCCTCCCCCCATTATCTTCCCACAAGCAAATACCACTGGCATGTTTTCAAGGCAGTCAGCACGACCCAGGCTTCTGGAGGAGGGAAGGAAGGAGTTCTAGAACCCTGTCCCTCATAAGCCTAAGAAGGAGAAACTAATTCAGCTGTGAACTCGTGTATTCCAAGAATGGAGACTGATGTGATTAAAAGTCTAGCCTTAATGATGCTATAAAAAGAGCATTCTCTTTCCTCACCCTGGCCATTTCATCTCCCTCCCTGAGATCCTACTATCTCCTCTTTCTCTTAGATGAGAGCTCTCCAGTACAGTAGCCACTAGCCACATGTGGCCTACTGAGCACCTGAAATGTGGCTGGTGTGACTGAGGAAAATAATTTTAAGTTTTAATTTATTTAAATTTAGACTTATCTAGCCACACATGATGAATAGCTGCAACACAGGTATAGAACATTTTCATCACTGCAAAAAGTTCTATTTCTACCTCTGCCTTAAATCATATCCAGGACTTTCCCCCTCTACTTCAAAGTTCCTCATCAGGGAAACCAAGCCGAGCTCTCTGTCCCCTACTCCCTTCTCTTCCTCTTGGAAGGTGAATTTATTTAATGGTCGCCACACCTTTGGCTACTCAACAAGCTACAGTAAAAAGTAACAAGAGTGTCTTTACTTTCCTGGCACTTATTACCCAGTTGGAGAGATAATAAACACCCACAGAGCAACTATAAAATAATCCTAAGGAAAGCACTTTGACGAACGTACCATATGGCTGGATACCATCCCCCATACCTCATCAAACCAACATACTTTCATCAGGCAACAAACAAAAACAAAACTCTCAATATGAACACTGCCATGAAACACATCAAATGTCTAACCATATGACATGTTATGAAAGTGAATATCAATTAATATGTGTTTCCTTTTTCAATTCTCCATAAATATTTATTGAAAACTTATTACATACAAGGCACTGTAGTTGTTCTGGGGAAAATATAAAGAAGAATAAAATACTGTTTATCCCTAAGGAGTTTATAGTATGGTAGAGAATGATGCAAATTATCACTACTGGAAGCTGGGAACACATCAATACCATAGTTGTTGAGCCCTGGGAATTGCTTAAATACACTTATATTTAGTGTTCAGTTTCTTAAAGGCTAATGGGTAATTTAACTTGAGTCTAGATATACCTTGAATGCACTGAGAAGAAGAAATATTACATATTAAGAATTCAAGATACAGGGGCATCTGGGTGGCTCAGTCAATTGAGTGTCCAACAAGAGTTGATTTCGGCTGTGGTCATGATCTCAAGGTGTAAGATCTAGCCCCACGTCAGACCCCTCGCTCAGCAGGGCCTCTGCTTGAGATTCTCTCCCTGTCCCTTTGCCCCTCCCCCCACTTGTGCATGCACACTCTATCTCTAAAATAAATAAATCTTTAAAAAAAAAGAATTCAACATACATATAATTTACAAATCTGCTGATAGCTGATGTTTATTATTGATAATTTTATCTATATATTTAGTCAATCTTTATGATCTTCATAAATTAACTATTATATTATATATCATATTATTCATTCATCCTATTTCTCTCTGAATCATTGTAAGTAAGTCTCAAGGCCTAACACCAGCTATTAGTAAAGGCTTTATAAAATAATTTTTTAAAGATTTTATTTATTTATTTGACAGAAAGAGACACAGCGAGAGAAGGAACACAAGCAGGGGGAGTGGGAGAGGGAGAAGCAGGCTTCCCGCGGAGCAGGGAGCCCGACTCGGGCTCGATCCCAGGACCCTGGGACCATGACCTGAGCCGAAGGCAGATGCTTAACACCTGAGCCACCCAGGAGCCCCTATAAATTATTTTTAATGATGATCCACAATGAATATGTAATTCTACTGTGTCTTTGTCACATGTTAAATGCTTAATATAAGCAGATTTCACCACAGACTTACCCTCTCTTGGTATTGTCTTTCAAAGAAAGCCATATCATCCTCTTCAGGTCTCTTTAAGGAAGAAACTTGACTGCTTGTACCTACTAATAAGGAAAAAAAAATTCTAAGTAATATATTTATGGAATTATAAATTCTGCTGAAATTGAAAAAAAAAACAGAAAGATAACTTTCCTCTTACCAGTGTTTTTTTTTATTTTTCAAACCAGAATGGTCTAAATGGTAATTGATCCTACTACCTAATTCCTTTTGCGGGGGGCAGGGGGGGAGGGACAGGGAGAGAGAGAATCTCAAGCAGACTCTGCTCTGAGCACGGAGCCTGACACGGGCCTTGATCCCAAGACCCTGAGATCATGACCTGAACCAAAATCAAGAGGCGGACGCTTAACCGGCTGAGCCACCCAGGCACCCCTACCTAATTCTTTAGAAAGCAGAGCATTGCAAGACAGAGTAACTTTTATTGGCAAACATTCTCCTAATGTGCAACTGGTGCATATTAAACAACAACATATAGCTATTTCACACAAGAGCCCACTTAGCTTTGTTCAACTATATTTTAAATTTTATAACAAAACTAGAAATTCACATAACACCATAACAGATAATGCACAAAAGTAATTACAGAAGATTTGTGCCATGGTCTTGAATGTGTTGCCCTCAAATTCATATGTTGAAATCCCAATGCCCAATGTGATGGTGTTAGGAGGTGAGGTCTTTGGGAGGTGCTTAAGTTATAAGGGTGGAGTCCTCATGAATGGGATTAGGGCTCTTATAAAAGGGACGCCACAGAGATCCCTCAACTCTTCCACTGTATGAGGACATAATGAGAAGGGGCCAGCTGTGGATCAGGAAGAGGTCCTTCACCAGAATACAACCATGGTGGCACCCTGATCTTGGACTTCCAGCCTCCAGAACTGTGAGAAATAAATTTCAGTCGTGTATAAGCTACTCAGTCTATGGTATTTTGTTATAGCACCTGACTGGACGATGGCAGTTTGTATAAGCAACCAAGATACTACCTGCTTTGAAATTTTTCAAAACTAACTTTAGTCATTTTCCACGGTATTCACTTTTTTTAAAACTAAAACAAGCACTAATTTAAGTTGTGAAAGGAATTTAAAATTGCTTCAGGAAAGAAAATCAAGTTTTCTTTGTAGGTGCACTAAGGGCCCAATTCCATGGAAAAGTTCACCTTCATTTCAGGTGAATGTGTTGGTTGGGTCCCTTCATATCCAAAACAGAATATCAACTTGAACACATGTTCTTGTTTTTAAAGCATATAAATTCACCCTCAACCAGCAACACAAAAATTATATCACTCCAGACAATCACCACATAGTATAACCACACTCTGTCAACTATCTAACAAAAACCTTGTTGAGAAAAATACGAAAAAATGCTTAGTATATGTGCTATCTGTTCATCTCAAAACTCTGGGTCTTTTCCCTGAATCATGTTGGATCATTTGAGCTAAGCTGCTTGTAGAATCACCTTCATTGAGTTGCATTTTAATGGTATGTTACCATTTATCTGGTAAAGTGGTTTTTTACCATTTTTATCAAAGTAACTATCAGAAATAAGCAACCACAGGCTACATTTGCTGAAAAAAAGGTTTTTTTTAAAAAGAGAAGATTTTAAATAGAAAATCATAGCCTTAATCAAGTTAATTCATTTCATTCAATAATCTGCCATATTGTTACAGTCACTGTTAACAGTACTGTCATTACTATTTCTCTTCGAGAGGACCATGCTTTTAAAATATTTGGATTGGATTTCCATGATGTTTAACTCTATAACTAAAAATCTTTTCCCTTACTAAAAGGCAACCCCTTCATCACAAGAGAAACAGGAAAAACTGAGATTTAGTTGTAGAAAGTGATCTCCACCAGAAAGAATTCATAGTCCATAATCTTTCAGGGTTGTACTTTTACTTAGGGCCTCTTTCTGCGGGGAGGAGTTATCGCTCATAAATGTTTGCGTAAAACAGAAAACATGCCCTACTGCATCAAAGAAGAAAAATAAGGTCTAGTTCCTAGAGAACAGGCACATGATCTTCCAAAGGAACTCTAATGGTTCCTAGGTGAAAGAGTCATTCTGCCAAGGTCAGGGAACAGAGTCAGTGACCCTCCGGCCCTGACCAGTCAGCAGTAAAAAGGTCTAACCAGGTGAATGGGACAGGTAGTAACTAGCTTTCAGTTAGAATCTCTAGCTCAGGAATGTCTGTGTTTGAGTAAGATGGAGCTAAAGGGAGACGTTACAGAGTCTGGAGAAAGTGACTAAGAATAGGCAAGTGTGAAAAAGATACAGGTTTCTTCCTGGGGGACCCACAGAAAGGGGGCACCACCAGTCAAGGGTGGCCCTGTGCTTTTCTTTGAGAAGAGAATACACTGAGTGGGTTCTGCAGTTTTCATAGAACAAGTGGAATGATACTGAACAGTGGAAAGTTAATTCAGAGTTTCTGTCCATGGTTCAGAAAACACTGATAGAACACCTGTGTACAAGGCAAGGGGGACAGTGCTGAAAAAAAATCAAGCTAAGATGTGATCTTGACCGGAAGGAGCCATCTAGCAGTGGCCATCAGACCCCTGCACACCACGGAATACTGTGTCCTCGGGGCTGTGTGGAGGGAAGGACGGCTTCTGGCTGACATGATCAGGGAAGGCCATTCCAGATCCTCTCCTCTTGGTACTCAGTGTGTCCTCTGTGCCTCTAGGTTACTGCTCGGCCTGGCCCATTCCAGGCACTTGCTTATCTTCCTTATCTTTCTTGGTGTGTGAGAAATGGAAGTCTGAGAGGAGAAGATCCTGCCTCACTGGTGCCTATGTGTGTGGAATTGATGTGTCCTGGGAGTGTCATTCTGTCTTGGTTCAGAAAGGTGCAAAAAACTTGGGGAAAGGAGAGCTAAGATGGGGTGGTAAGGGTATGGTGTTTTAGTCAGAAGGTGGGAGCAAAGTTACACCAACAAGCAGTTTTAGGACACAGTTTAATCCACACGATAGAAAGAGCACCAACACTGCCAAGGGCCTCAAGAAGGTAGCTGGAAGCCCTCGGCCAAACAGGTGAGTCTGCAGAATTGGGAAGCTTAAATCCTTCCCTATTATCTAGTCAAGCTCAACCAGAGCATATGAAAGAATAATGAATAACTAGAGGGTCTTCAGTTTCCAAAAGTAGAAAGATCAAGTAAACTCAGCAGCCCCCAGCAGCCCCCTCCCCCACCCCCAAAACAGTGAAGTTGAATGTCAAAAACATAGAGAAAGCTTTTGGATATCTTCTTTAAGTGTGTCTTTGGCATTTTGGTCTACAAGCAATCAAGATGGAGAGAGTGCCATCCCAAAGGGGAAAGTTTGTAGGAACCAGAGTAGTTGAGCCTGACCATCCATGATGCCTTTAGACTTACACAAAACCATGGCTACGAGGACTCTCCCAAATGAATCAGCCAGGCAAGCCAGTGGCCACTGTGTAGGAGGGTGTGATATGGTCCACCAAGTCCTGAGTGAAGAGGCCCAGGGGCCCAAGGCTCTGACAAGGGACACTCTGAGGCCAGAAGACAACCTACATGAAATAGCCCAGCGCCAGGACAGTGACCAGAGAGAGCAAACGTCTGGCCAGACAGAAATAGGCAGAAGAAGCCTCGGACTTCATCTCCACCATCTTGAAAGATCTACACACTGAGCCTTTGGGATGGGGAACTGTCTCTATCCCGCCCCCACCCCACAACGAGAGGCCTGGGTAAACGGATTCTCAGGACCACACGGCAGACAAGTGTGCCTGTCTTCTTCTGAAAAAAAGTTCTGAAGGACCATGTCTGCCTCGGACCTCATCAGCAGCAATTACATCAACCTTGAAAGTTGACACAACTGTGTCCTTTTTCTTGGTTTTGATTTCTCCTATCTATATTTTAACATTACTTTGTTGGGTGTTTGTGTAAGCAGCCCTAAAGTCCCTTGTGGAGAAAGTCAGGGTACATGAAAAGGTTGCATGAAAACGCTAATAAAAAGAAAATGCTCATTTAAAAATATTTGTAAATATTAAATACCTAATGCATCATAAAAATTACTTCTTCAATTTTTTTCTTGTTTTAATAAAGAAAATAGAATACTCGTGCTTATAAAGGAATAAAATTCATATATGTGTATAATGCATATGTACAATTTATATGTATATGTATAATTTATAAATGACACAACCTTTCTAACCTAAACTTACCACCGGATTACATCCTGCTTTTGGGAGAGCCACTAGAGGACTCTTTTTCAGACATCAAAGCAATAACGTGTAAGGTTTTAAAACTTCAAATTACTGTATTATTAGAACCTCATAATTCTCAGATTTAGCAATTTTCAAAAAAAAAAAGCTTCCTGCTTTTTCTCAGTCCAAGGCCAATATAAAAATAAAATGATAACCAAATTGTAGTAATACTGAGGAAAAAATGACCTAGAAAATAAATCAATCTACATTCTTATTTACTACATCCAAAAATATTTGTCACTTTAATTTCATTACCATCTGTCAGTGTTTCTGGAGAAGAACTAGATGATGCTTGAAATGGTTTCAGAAATGGGTGGTCCATAGCTGTAACTGGAGAGTCTAAAAATTCAATTGAAGGTGCACCTAAGAACAAAATATATGAAGAATGAAAATTAAACCTCCATTTGTTGGGATACAAAAAAGTTATTTCAATGCAATATAAATTAGAATCTCAACAGAATAATTAGAAAAAACCTTTCTATAAAAAAGAAATTTTTATTTAGATTTTTATCTGTCATATAAAGTAAAGGGAATTAGGTAAAAGTATGTTTGTATTTCTCAGAGATATTTTTCACAGAAAAAAAAGTTATGCATGAATGTAACTATGACAAAGAGGTACAAAACCTTAATATAGTCACCAAAATATTATCAAAAGCAAGACATTCATGACAAAGAACCTACAGTTGAAGAGAGCAGAATAACTGTATTTTTTACTCTGTTCCTCACTGGGAAATCATCTCAAAACAAAGTATGAAAAATAAAGAAAAACTCAATGAAATGAGGAAATATCCACAACCCCACACCACAAAATGACAAAGACCAATTGCTAAATACATTGACTTTTAGATCAAAAGGAAGGAAGCTATGGAGAAAATTAATAAGTGATCTATCTTCTTCACAAACCACCACCTCCCCTACATCCCTCTCGCATAGAGCGGATAGAGGGAAGGAAATAAACTTTTAATCCTATTTGGGGGGCGCCTGGGTGGCTCAGATGGTTAAGCGTCTGCCTTCAGCTCAGGTCATGATCCCAGAGTCCTGGGATTGAGTCCCGCATCGGGCTCCCTGCTCCTTGGGAGCCTGCTTTTCCCTCTGCCTCTCTCTCTCTCTCTCACATGAATAAATAAAAAATCTTTAAAAAATTAATCATATTTGGTTTTTAAAATGAGTCCTTTCTTATAACCTAAACAGTGTGGGACAATTGCTCATTCTTTCAGTTTCCTGCCCCCTCCTTCCCCAGCTCCTCTCTGGTGTGGCTGGACGGGGTGTAAGAGAAGGCACTCAGGGCCACTGAGGTCCTTGTGGGGTGCTCTGGTTGCTGCATGCACTGCTGATCTCAAATACTCAAGGCTGGTAAGTGGTGATTTAGTCTCGCAGCTCGGTAGGGCCTCACACTTGTTCTCACTGCAAGTATGGACCCCCTGATGCCTGCCACTTCCTCTACTGAATCCCCCAGAGTTCCGAGGACCCACCTCTAGCTCTGCTCGGGAGCCCCTTGCTAGGACAAAAGTCATGGCAGGTCCACTGCCTTACAGCTCAGCTGCCTTCCAACCACCCACCCACTAGGAGCTGAGCATTAGGGACTCCTTCTGCATCATAAAGGAACCAAATCAGCAAGTTGTCACCTCTGTCCAGGACTCTACATGGCTGATAGAACAGACGTCCCTCTGCCCCAGGCTCCCCTCGAGCAGAAATCAAGACAAAGACATCTTGTTTCCTCTCCTCTCTCTCACCTTCCTCACCCCACCTTCCTTCAGGGGCCAAAAGCGGGAGGTTTTCTCTCTTTGTTATAAAGATGCCTAAGTGATAAAATACTAGAAGGCACAAAAAGGCAAAGATGCGAGCTATTCCCACGATTACTTAGCACTGCTCTGCAAGAACGAGCCTTTGTAATTAGTCAAGCGTAAGAGCCAGAAATACTGGAAAAGGAAAAAATACCGTAATTTACAACATCAACCAAACATTTATTTTAAACTCTAAGATTAAGAAATAAAGGACTAGTAACAAAAACAGCATAAAACATCAGGTTTTTTTTATAAACAAATAATAATCAGCTAGAAAATATAAAGGAAGGAGTAAACCCGACATATGATAGCTATAAAAAAATGAAATACCCACAAATAAAATTAAGAAAACTAAGAAATAGACTGAGGACTTCCATGAAGATAACTTCAGAATTCCACTCAGCTACACAGAAGACAAATGCAGAAACTCAACATTTTAAAAATATCAATTCTTCCTACATTAACCTATACATTCAACATGATATCAACTAAATAATAGAATGTTCTTGTAAAAATAGAATGTTTTGTAATAATAGAGTGTTGTCAAAAAATAATGCCAAAGTTCTGAAAAAATTAGGAAGAATAAGTCAGGAAAATTCTTAAGTAATGCAATGAACTTATAAATATTAACTTATTATAAAGTTTAGTACTGAAAACAGCATGGTAGGTGCACAGAAATAGACAACAATGAGGCAGACCGATTAGCCCAGAACGATTTCTGGTTTGAACCCAACCCTACCATTTACTAGCTGAATAACAAAGAACAAGATGTTGTACTTCTCTGTGCTGAGTTTCCTTATCTGTAAAATAAGAGTAATAATAGCATCTAACTCAGTTATTGCGAGGACTAAATGAGTTAATAGATGTAAAGAGGCTGGAAAGACTCGCGGAAGTCAAAGCTGCAATTGTCATCAACAACATCATTATTATTATTTTTTGCCATTGGGAACTGGATTTTCTGCAACTGTTCCATGAGCTTAATACAATCATGCACCCATGAAAATTGAAAAATGATTTATTTATGGAATTTAACAAGCTAGTCATAAAATTACCTAGAAGAGGAAATACACAGATATACCAAGGGAATCTTGGGGGGGGGGGGAAAACACAAACAGGAGGCATTTACCTGTGTTTATCAAAACACACTACGAAAAATAATAATTAAAAATAAGTAATATTGCACAAGATAGACAAAGAGGCCAATGCCACAAAATAGTGAGCATGACAGAATATGAGAAAGGTAAAGTTTCAAATTATTAGGGAAAGAATGGTGTTTGGATAATTAGCTACCAATTTGGGCAAAAACTGAAGTTATATATACCCCACACTTTCACAAAAATGTATTCCAAATTCATGAAAAAGCTAAACATAAAAACAAAAAAAATTAAGTATTAAGGTGAAATGAAGGTGAACATAATTATAAAATTGCCTCCAAAATTTAAAAACTGTATAAAAAATAAAAAACAAGGACAGATTGGAAGAAAATATCTGCAAAAGAAATGACAAAAGAGGGGCGCCTGGGTGGCTCAGTCGGTTGAGTGTCTGTCTGCCTTCGGCTCAGGTCATGATCCCGGGATTCCGGGATCGAGCCCCGCATCGGGCTCCCTGCTCAGCGGGAAGCCTGCTCCTTCCTCTCGCTCTGCCTGCCGCTCTGCCTACTTGTGCTCTCTATCTCTGTTAAATAAGTAGATAAAATATTAAAAGAAAAAGAAATAACAAAAGATTAGTATACAGAATATATAAGACCGCCTATAAATGAAAAAAGATAAAAACACAAAAGTGAGCAAAGTATGTAACAGACAAGTCACAGAAAGTAAAAGGGCCAATAAATACCAGAAGACTTTCATCTCACTAATAACCAGGGAAATCAAAATCAGACTGAAACAGTAACATTTTCACACATCAGAATGACAAAAAATTGGGTTTGATGATATCAATGATCAGCATAAATGGGAGAAATAGGGAAGCTAAAAAATCTAGAGGAAGTATAAACAAGTATAGCATTTTTGGAAGGCAATTTGACAGATGTATTAACAAAATTTCACACACTTCAACCCAACAATTCTACTTCTCTGTATCTACCTTAGGGTCTGATTTATGCAGCATTAAAGGAAGCAAGTTCAAGGATGTTTTTGGCAGGACTAGTTGTAAAGGCAAAAAAGAAAAAAATGGAAACAATCTAAATGCCATGAACAAGGTTTAGAAAAACTGACAGTAGAGCTTAGAAAACCTGATAAACTGACAGCGTGGAATATTACGCAGGGGTTTAAAAGAATTAAATAGATTTGCATGTTCTCATATGACAGGCCTTCAACTCTTTTCCAAGTTAAAAACTATAAAAATATAAGCTAAAAAGAAAAATTAATGATTAATTGATGACAGCAAATTACCCTCTGGGAAAGAATCTGGGGTAAAGAGAAATGTGTTCAAGGGGGCCTTACAATACTTCGTTTCTATTGTTTGAATCTTTTACAAGAAAATATTCATTTATATTTATGTAATTTTTGTACTGAAAAAAATTGAATACAAAAAAATGCATATACACAGACGTATTTAAAGTAGATAGGAACTGTATTCTTCTCCCCAATCCTATTCAACTTCAGAAGAATCAAAAAAAAAAAAAGAATCCAGCTACCTTCAATAGTTCAAGATATATCCAACTGAACTTTTCCCTATATTACTTAAAACTTTCATGTGTGCAAGCAGTGTGTGCATACATTCTTATAAATGTGATAACATGTATACATGTGCATGGGCATATGCACACATGGACATAAGCCTGTTTCCAAAATGAGATGGCTATAATAGCAAAAAATTATGTACAATAGGGAAACAGGAAAAGTGCAACGTATCAAATAAAAGAAATACTCAGCTATCACAAACAACAGGGTTGTGCGTTGGGATTTGGGTACAAGTATTGGGGTAGGAGTGATCTTTCTTCTCGTTTTCTATAAGGACCATATATTGTATCGTGGCAATAAAACCTTTATAAAAAAATAAAAATCCAATGAGAGAATGTTTTCTGGAAAAAAATTAAAGAATATAAAGTGTGAAACAAACAGGGCTTCGCTATCGTCAGTACACATAAAAACAACACGACAAACTCATGTTTCATCGGTCATCACTTACCAATCCCACTGTCATCTAACCGCATGTGGCCTTCCGCCAGTGAGCTGAAACCTGTTAAGCCTCCCATTGCCGCATAAGGAACATCCTGTCCCACTGGCTTGCCCTGAGCCAGTCTTTCTTGCTTAGTTTCCACCACTGTGTCATGAGCATACGCAGGCTGACCACAAGCACAAGTGAAGCAACTATGGAATCCTGAACACTTGGAACCTGAATCAAGATGTAAAGGGAGTTAAAGGTCTTTAAATATAGGTACTAAAGCGTCTGCCCTAAAAATGCTCAGCTTGGCCACAATCACCTGGATCTGGATCCCTTATAGGCTGTCCTATGGCCTCTAAAACTCTAGCCTCCAGTCCCCAAACTCCCTCCCAGCCCCGCTCTTCTGTAAGATGCTGAAGCGAGAAAGATAAGGTATGTAGCGCGGGGAAAAAGCATCGGAAAAACCAACCAGCACTGAAAGAAATTGCACCAACGCTGGAAAGCCAGGAAATGTAGGCCCTCTCCTCAAATACAGAGTTAAAAGCAGGTGTGGACGGCCCAGTGGTAGGACCAGGTGAAGAGATCATGTGGAGGCCTCCCTGCGGATAAAGGCCCCATAAAAGCCTTATAGGAAAGCCAACCCAGGACACAATGGAATATTGTTTAACAATAAAGAGCAAAGAAGTACTGACACATATGCTACAACACGAATGACTCATACAAACTTTATGCAAGTGAAAGCAGCCAGTTACAAAAGGCTACATATTCTATGATTCCATTTATATGAAATGTCTAGAATAGGTCTAGACTATGTCTAAGTCCATATAGACAGGGAGTAATTATTGGTTGCCTAGGGCTGGAGAGAGGAAGGAATCAGGAATGACTACTAATAGATATGGAGTTTCTTTGGGGGGTGATGAAAATGTTCTAAAATTGACTGTGGTGATGGTTGCACAATTCTATGAGTATATTAGAAAACCACTAAATTGTACCCATGAAATGGATGAGTTATTTGGTATGGGAATTACATCTTAATAAAAGTGTTATATATTCTTTTTAAAAAAACAATACTGAAGTGGAGGCCAGAATACACCACTAACAAAATTTTACACACTCACACTTCTTAAAAAATGTGTATGGGAACAAAGGCACACAAAAAGTTTTATCCAACTACTTCCATACTTAGCCAGTGAAATACATTTATTCCTGCCACTGTCATTAAAAATGTTTTATAACATATTTCAATTCCTTTTGCTTTTCCCATCAGCCTATGTTTTAGGCAATAACATTCTAATCTGCCAGCAAATTATAAAAATTTTTTTCAACTTATCAGATCCTTTTTAAAAACCTGTCAAAAGAATTTAGTTGATAAAATTCCCATTCAAAAATTTAAATCTGGGTCACCTGGCTGGCTCACTTAGTAGAGCATACAACTGTAAATCTCAAGGTTGTGAGTTCAAGCCCCCTGTTGGGCATGGAACCTATTTAAAAATAAATAAACTAAAATTTAAATCAAATCACGTCTAGGTATTCTTTAAAATCTATTACTATTATTTAACCTATTTGAGTTACATGAGATTAGGGTTTATGAATGCAAAACATACAAATAACTCAGAGTTTTTCCACGAAAATAACATTTTAGAGTGGTTGTCCATCAAACTTTTCTGAGTTGTTTAATATTGACTACGCAGCTGAATAAAACTGGCACAAAGACGCATTAAATCCAATAAAGAAAGACAACATTCTGTCGGTGTGTTTATAACAATGTAACTCACAGGCATTGCAGAGAAAGCCGGGCGCCGCGCTATGCTGATCCGCAAGGTGCTTGCACCTGCAGCGAATGGGCTGGGTGCCGTTCAGAGGGACGTAAAGGTACGCCCTGCACCCGCAGCCGCTCACTCGGCAAGGGAGACTGATGGGGCGCTGCTGTGGAATCGTTTCAAAGTCAGTTTTATGTTGTTTATACCTAAAAAATGAATAAGATAAAAGGGAAGAAACAAAAACAATGCAGGGATTGCTGGAAATTACAATCTCTATTCTGTTAAACGCAGATTATTCTTTTTTATTTTTATTTTGCTGTTCTTGTTAGTAAGGCGAAAATAAACTCCCTTACACTCTTTCTGTCAGCTCCGTCACAAATTGCTTTGGTCAGAAAAAACCTTTACTCTTTTAGATTTTTATATTTAGTTATTTAAGAAGAATTTTCACAGCAATATACAAAGAAATATAATTCCCTTTAAATACTTACCACTAAAGATTCTTTAATATGGAAGCACAACCTAAGAGTGTGGAAAAAGTTCTTTAAAAAAATTCTTTTTATCAAAGTACATTACTAAAATTTATTTTCATAGGTTTGCTATTTAAAACTGAAATGAATTCAATAAACATACATGAATGTAATTTATTTTAATATGATTTAGTTTTTAACTTTTAACTTCAAAATAAATTGTCAACATTTTTAAAAGCCAAAGCTTTGTTAAAACACTGTAATTTTCTTAAATAGGCCACTCACTTCCTGCTTTTAAGGTGATACACAATAAAATAATATTAAATTTATTATTCTTAATATTTAGGTAGTACAAGTTAAAATAGCAATGAGATACCATTTTTCACTTAGCAAAGAGAACCAACATTTTTTTAAAACTATACATAATTCACAATGCTGTCAAGAAGAACCTCAGTGCCGTGTTATAGAAGAACCTCTCTCATTTAATGTTTTAAGAAACTTAAAAAGATCCATCCATACCTTCCATGGTTTATATAATTTCACATACAGCGTTTCCTAATGTATATAATTGTCAAATCACTGTTACACATCTTAAATTAATGTTATATATCAACTATACTTCAATAAAAATAAAATCAAATTTAATAGTAAAAAAAAATCCTTTAACCCAGAGTTCATTTTTCAAAAATATACCTCAAGAAAATAATTCTGTGTATAAAGAGTTGTGTGCATAAAGACAGTATCAGCAACAGTACTTACAATAGCAATACACAACATATTAATAAGGGAATGAATCAGTAAATCAATAGACAACAGTTTTTAAAATTTCTAGCAGTGAAACCCCTCCTGCAAATAAAATCTCTTACAGAACCATAATATATAAAACAGATAAAAGCAAAATTGGTTAAAGCGAGGGAAAGAGCCAGAATTAGAGTCTGTCCTTCCTCGAACCTGCCCTTTCATGTGGTACCACTGAGACTCCCTCACAGCTCTGGGGAACACACAATGAACACCACTGGACGAGCTAGAATATTGAGCAGGTATTAAAAATCTTATTTGTGGGGGTGCCTGGGTGGCTCAGTCAGTTGAGTGTCTGCCTTTGGCTCAGGTCATGATCTCAGGGTCCTAAGATGAGCCCTGTGTCGTCAGGCTCCCTGCTGGGAGCCTGCTTCTCCCTCTCCTCCCAGCTTGTGCTCTCTCTCACTATCTCTGTCTCTCTCTCTCAAATAAATAAATAAATAAAATCCTAAAAAAAAAATCTTATTTGTGATTACCACATAACAATGTGGAAACACATTTCTGTGACTCTGTCATTAAAAACTTGTTCAATATTTATACGCACACATCATTTACAACCAAATGAACTATGTAAAGAAAAAATACATTGGGGCACCTGGGTGGCTCAGTCATTAAGCATCTGCCTTCAGCTCAGGTCATGATCCCAGGGTCCTGGGATCGAGCCCCGCATCGGGCTCCCTGCTCTGTGGGAAGCCTGCCTCTCTCTCTCCCACTTACCCTGCCGTGTTCTCTCTCTGGCCGTCTCTCTCTGTCAAATAAATAAATAAAATCTTTAAAAAAAAAATACATGAATATAGTAAAATGTATTGATAGCAGCTAGCTTTGGGTGGTGAGTTTTCTATTTTTCTATATATTCTTCATTTACCTTAATAATAATTATAATATTTATAATAGGGAAAAAATAATAGTTTAGACAGAGATCTCACTGAGTGACCAGTACTGAAGAACTTTTCCATGGAAGTTGGCTTGGGTTCATTTTGAAAGTTAATTCCATGCTACATAATTATGCATATATGAGACTGGCACTAAATTTGTACAAGAATAAATGATAAAACCAACACAAATTTACCAAACTGCTCTTGAACTCTGAAAGAGCTCAACATAATCCTCATCCTCCATTCCTCCAAAGTGTTTTTAGTTGGGGTTGCTAAATAAGTTTCAAGTCAATCTATATACAACATTACTCATCCTAGCAACTGCTTAACAACCTTTGGCAGATGGCAAGTCTGTATGTAAATAGTAACCATACAAAGAGTCTCTCATGAGAGAGCCCCAGAAACTATGAGAACAGGGTGGTTCTCCTTGCATGCTTTGTTTGGAACAGAAAGTTAAAAAGTTGTTACCTGAAAACACATAATAGGTTCTGTGATTTTTCCAAGAAGCAGCTTTGTCCTTTTGAGCTTTACAACTGTGACCTGTGACAGCAGTAAAATGTAAAGTAGAACACAACAAACACAGCCAAATGCAAACCTCAGGTACAGGCAATACACATCAGTGACTGGAGCCTCCTGCATTTTCTTTCCTCCACATGCCTTACTTGGAAAAGGACCATTTGTAATAAAAAGCTGTGTGCTTGTATTTTTGTTTAAAGAAAGGTATCAACACAACACGTTTCTTAAAACAAAGGGAGATGAGTAAATGTAAGGAGAAATGCTTCTATTTGTAGACTGGTAACCTGTTCAGTGTGGGTCAACTCAAGCAACTCTTAAAGCAATTTTGCATTCTGATGACCCACCCTTTACTAACTTATCCAGTCGTGGGAGAAGTAGACCCCTGGCAAAGCTGCAGGGGCAGGCACCAAATGCAAGAGAAGAGATGCTTAGGGTTATGGACTCCACAATGAGTTCTAATAGGATAGAAGAGAAATTTTTAATTATAGCAAAAAAATAAAACCACTTTAGACAATTTCTAGGGTATTATATAAAAGCCTACTTTTAAATATTTCTCAATTATCACAAGTAATGTTATTTATAGAAGGAAGATACACTCTGATACAGTTTTATATTTTCTAAAGACCAGAAAACTTAGCAATATCTTACCTATGTGCACAAAAACACAGTGTCTCTGGACCCACAAGCTTACAATCCATTCCAGTTGGTGATCGCCAGCTCACAAATAATCTGTTCTGTAAGCGCATAGGTAATACTTTTTTTTTGTATTCTTCATATTCTTCAGGAGTAAAAAGTTTCCCTCCATCGTCCTCACCGACAATTCTACAACAAAAACTTCTCTTAAGCCTTGAATATTTATTTTCCAGGTCAAAAATACTACACTCTAAAAATAAACTATACTTGAATAGTCAAAAGAAATGCTTCTTCAGATTTGATTTTTTACTTTAGACTTATGTTAATAGCAAAATTACACACAATAGGAATAAAGCTTTTCTTTCCCAAGTAAAAGAGGATTCTAAATTAAATAAAAGTCAATGAACTCATGACATCTGACTTTACTGATCCAGGTTTACCACTGGACAATTACCACAAATTCAATCTCAGTTTCTCCTTTGATTCTGAAGCAAACACGCTCATTCTTTTCATTAAAAGCTAGAGTCTAAACTAATATTTTCCTCCTTTAAAAATAGTACTCCTCCCAAAAAACAATAGTACAAAAAACATCAGTGCCGAAGACAACATGGGTTATGCGAACCCAAACCCTGGCCAGGAGTTTAAACCCACAAATACCCTTGGATCTGCACAAGCTCAAACCCACATCTATATTGAGTAATCATCCTTTAATTCCAAAACTTTGACTTCAAAGTTTTATGGGAAAAATTAAGCCACCACTATTGCTTAATTTCTGGAGAAATTAAGAGTTGGCATCCCTGGAGAAAAAGGAAGCACAAGTAAAAGAATTTGTTCAAAATTGAAGAAATTTTTCCTTGAAAACATCATCCCTTAAAAGCCATGAAAGATGTTGTTTGTAGAATGCTACTTAATTTTTTGTGCAATCCATACCTTTTTCCATACTTTCAAGCCTTTAGCTGAGGTAGATAAATAAAACCAATTCAGAAGCTATGAAACCATCACAACCTTCTTCCTTAATTAAATAATTTAGATACACAATAGTTAAAAAAAGGGGGGACATTTTATTCTGAGAAACGTTTTGGATCATTTCACATTATAATAGCTACCATGTAGCGTATCAATAGGTACTGGGGAAAAAAAGATCAATGCAGGTCTTTAAAGATAGAGATCATTTATATTTGACTGGTAAACCAGCACAGCTCAAACTTTACAGTAGTTACAGAATCCCCAAGGGATCTAGTTCAAATGCAGATTTAGGTTAATAGGTCTGGAGTGGGCCTGAGAATGTACATTTCTAACAAGCTCCCAGGTGATGCCTACACAGCTGGTCCATGATTGCTACACTTTGAATAGCAAGGCTCTAACTTTTACAGTGAACTATTCCTGGTTATTTATATTTGCAAAAATAATTTTCCACCAGTCTTAACATTTTCTGGACCAGGCAAGAGACCATAGCTGGAGGCCCACAATCCACATATCTAAACATCTAAAGATCTAAGTTATCAATCAACACCAAGGCCTAGCAACTTGCTCCCAGGGAAAAGCCTTGGAGACCTGGAGCCTAAAGAAGCCGGCCCAGCCCTGGTGAGCGCTTGGTGGAAACTGTTCTGGGCACGGGACTCATGGCCTTACCTGGACCCACCGGACCCGGGGATGAGGCCTGACCCATGAAGCTCCTCATTCTTACTTGTCTGGCTCAGAATTACCAACCATTTCTAGGTGCTCCCCAAAACTATACCACCGAGACAGTCAGAAGGAGTGAAGGTCAGCTAAGGAAAACGTTTGCCCTAACAACCCTGGGTGATTTGGGGCGACCACCTTTAAGCAGAGCAACCACTCTCGCTCAGGTTTTCAAGGCCGCTGGGATTTCCCAGGCAGCAGTGATTTGCCTCACTTCCCGTGTATATACATACATTATCCTCTCCCCCACCCACCCCCCGGCCAAACCGCCCCCCCCGGACCCCGCCACCCCTGGCGCCCTCAACCCCACATCCTCCTACTACAACCTCTTCAGGAATTCCTACTCACCCAATCTCCCAACTGCCAAAAACCTTTCTTGGGAGACGGGGAAAAAATAACACGTTTCCGCAGGTGCATCAGCCTTTGTCAGGGCCCAGGGCAGCGAGTCGCGTCCTCAAGCCAAAAGGGCAGCTACGTGAGAGGAGTTTCTCCGGAACCACCGAAACTACACCAGTCTGTCTCCTAAAACCAGCACCTCGGGGTTGGGAGCACGGTTGGAAATTCACGACATACCCTACGACTAAACTAACGTGCAAACGACGTCTGCTATTTCTTATAAGGCCCGAGTACTCACAGTGTAACTCTCCAATGGCCATTTAGAAAAAACAGCTGGACCTCTACATAAATTTAAGAGTTAATAATCCGTCTTGGAAAGGGTCTAAGCGGGAGACCTCTTAGCCTCGGAAGAGACTTATCAGAACTACATGTCATTACAATATTTAATTACAAAAAGACGAAACTTAAATCAAGATAAGTAAGCCTCTCCCAGCCGCCTGGGAACAGATTCCGGGACCCCCAGGGGGTGGGCGCCGGGCCCCCGTCCGGGCCCCCCGCCCCCCTGCCCCCGCACTCCTCCGACAAGGGGGACGCGGCCCGCCTGGCTTCTCCTGGCCCAGCCGAGCCGCAGCCTCACCTCCGATACTCCAGGTACTCGCCCACGGCCGCGGCGCGGCCGGAAGGCAAAGTCAGCCGCTCCATGGCCGCGGGAAGCGAGAGGTGCCCGCCCCGCGCGGCAGCGACCTGACCCCGGAGCAGCGAGACCGGCCCCGCCCCGGCCGGCCGTGCCCCCTCCCGCCCGCCTCCTGATTGGCCGGCCCGGGGACGGCGGCGGAGGCGCAGGGCGCGCGCTTCCACCTGGCCGCCTGCTCTGAGCCGGCGAAACCTTGCGTCTCCTAGCGCAGCTCACGCCGCTCAGATTGCTGTTTTCCGCAGGCACAGACTTGGTGCGTCTTGCCTTTCCCGGGCCTCGCAGGTCTCCTTGAAAGGTGACAAGTGACAAGTGAGTACAACGCCTTGCATATCATGGACGCAGAGAACATGGCTTATTTCTTTGTACAGAGCTTTTCGCTGACTTTGTGGCCCGACTCCCCAGATCCCCCAGAAGTGTTTTCAGTACTGGCGTTTAAAAGACTGCGTGTAAAATCAGTAGCCCTGAGTGTCCGCGTCCAGTTTGGGTGGCACTGAAGCACCATGTTCTTCCAAGGAAGTGAACGGCGGGTTTAAGAGGAAGCAAGTAGAAACAATTTAGTTAAGATTTTTTACACCTTTGAAAATATTCTCCACAAAAATCTTTTTTAAAGATTTATTTATTTTAGAGAGAGAGAGTACGGGGGAGGGGCAGAGGGAGGGAGAGAGAGTCTCAAGCAGAGTCCATGCTGAAGCGTGGATCTCAGGACCCTGAGATCAGGACTTGAGCCAAAACCAAGAATGGAGGCTTAACCGACTGTACCACCCAGGTGCCCCAACCTAAAATCTTTTTTAAAGCTGAATTACTATGGGATTGGCTTACCAACCCGAAAAAGGAGTAGGAAATCCATCACTACCCAAGGAGTCCCTAAACTCTGAGGCTCCCTACAGATCACCTACAAACTGTCTGTGAGGAATAATGGGCAAACAGTAAGAAAAATAATTCATTGAACTACAATACTTAATTTCAAAGTACTTTCCTGAACACTGTGTTTCAGGTCCCAAAAACAAGATATTATGTAGGCAAATCGTTTACGTGCCCTCCCACTCCTTCCTTTTTAGTGCTCTTTTTTTCCCTTTCTAAGTCGGTCCTCCTACTCAGGGAGGTCCCAGTCCCACTTTGACATCCTCACTACTTTTTGTTAATTACTCTCCACGAGAATGTTATCTCATAACTCAGCTTAACCAATAAAATTTGAAGTCTCCCAAACACTTTAGCATTTTATAGAGACAAAGAGCTTTCAACAGCCAGATAAAGGAGTGATCCTAAAATGGGGTTATTTTAGGAGAAGGAGCCCTACTCTCCCATCACACCTTGTGGGCTGCTGCTGCCAGTTTTATCTCTTTATGAGCACCTACCCCTGCTTTTTTTTTTTTTCCAAGTTTTACTTACTTAAGTAATCTTTCTACCCCACGTGGGGCTCGAACTCACAACCTGGAAATCAAGAGTCACATGCTCTCCCAAATGAGGCAGCCAGGCACCCCAACTGCCCCTGCTTTTAAGCAGCAGCTAAGCTAACAAATATAAATAGCAGAAAGTGCCAGGCTATGTGAGCTTATAGAAAAGTGGCAGGGGAGTATCTATGTAGACAAGTACAAGTTAATGCCTTGAGTCTAGAGGGAAATAGTTAAAATAGACTCAGTGCAATTGTGGACTCTTCCAGGAAGATGCTGGAACAGTAAACTCTGACCAAAGAAGTCAATGAAAATATGAAACATGACAAATAAGACTATGGAACAAAATAGAAAATGTTATTCTAAGCTTTTATGAAATTGGCGCCTTTGCTAATTAAAATACTATATATGGTTTTGACCTCTGCTTTAAAAAAATATATCATGGAACTATAATTTCCTCCCAAACGTTGCCTTAATTGATCTAGGAAATAGGATGAACAGAGGGACGTGAAATAGGGACACTTGCCTTGGTAAGTATTAGATATTTTACAGATATAGTCCTCATAAAATAAGATAGGAATTTCACAGTGATGTCTAAGTTAGGGATGTTTTTTCTGCAAATAATAAAGTAAACCAACTAACAGTGCTTAAGTAAACAGAGGGGTTTTTGTCATTGTTGTTGTTGTTAATCTAAAGACATAATGAAGTAGGCGGTTGCAGGCATTGGTTCAGGGTGTTTTCCCCATGGTTGCAAGAGATTGTGAAATCATATCCAAATTCAAGAAAGAAAATGGGGGCAACCAACATCAGCTATTCCTTTTCATCAGGTAAGAAAGAGTTTTCTTAGAAGCCCTTCCAAAGCCTTTTCACGTGTGTGTCATTGTTCAGAACTATGTCACTTGGCCACTCCTAGTTATATAAAGGAGTTTGGGAAAATGAGTACAGTACTTCGATTTCCCAGGCTTTATGAGAGAGGAAGTCAAGGAGAGGGTTAAAAACATGTGGTTAGTCAGACCATAAGATGTCATAACTCACCCCTTGAATTGCTTAATACCCAAGCACACCTTTCTTCCCATGCAGGTATTTTACACTGAATGCATTCATCAGACCCCGAAGGAAAGCAACCCAAAGTTTCAGCCACCTATTGCACCCACCTTGAAGTTTGGAGTCTCTGCAGTCTGCTCGGCCATTCACTCTTAAATGGTTTGTCAGTTGGATAGCTGAAAGACAAGACAGCTGTTTGCCCCCTCACCTTCCCCCAAATACCCAATATTACAGTAATAAGGGTAGAACAGAATAATTACAATAAAAACTCTCATTCAGAAAGGGGGAGAATGGGAAATACACAGAAAACACTAGTCCATCACAAATACCAAATCCTGCCAGGCAGGAATAGTAATGACTCCAAGTTCCAACAATGAAGAAAGTTCCTTGCATGACCCATCAGATCGGGCAGACTCATTCTGCTCTCTGGAAGGATTTCCCTTATCAATCCCCTCCCAACCCCCCGGTGTACCTCTTTGGAAGATGTTCTTATTCTAAAGCCATCTATGGCAGCATCTGACATGGGCATTGGGGAAAGTGACTTTCCTGGGGGAAATACACAACTTTCACAGTCCACTCCCCATTGGTGCAAATGCAGGATCCAGGGGATGGTAAAGGTGGAAGAATCATGAGTTTCCCAAGCAAGCTTGAGATTTTGAGGGCTATATAGTTTCCTCGAAAATTTAGCAGGCTTCAAATTTTCTTTTTCTTTCTTTCTTTCTTTCTTTCTTTCTTTCTTTCTTTCTTTCTTTCTTTCTTTCTTTCTTTCTTTCTTTTTTTCTTCTTTCTTTTCTTTCTTTTCTTCTTTCAAGATTTATTTGAGAGAGAGAGAGAGCAGGTGGGCAGGGGCAAAGGGAGAGGGAGAGAGAGACTCAGACTCTACACTAAGCGCACAGAGCCCAGAGGAGGTCTCGATCCCATGACCAGGAGATCACGACCTGAGCAGAAACCAAATCAGACACTCAACCAACTTGCCACGCAGGCACCCTGTTTTTCTTTCTTTTGATCAACCGTATGTATGAGTGACCACAGCCAAACACCTGCTTAGACAAAATCAATTTCTCTCCTTTTTATTTGAACTCTATTATACATACAAAAGCACATATACAACATATATGCGCAGTTTAGGTTTTCAATATTTTTATGAACATCCACATAGTCATCATTCAGCTTAAGAAATAACCAATGCTATGGCACACCTGAGTGGCTCAGTCTGCCCTCAGCTCAGGTCATGGTCCCGGGATCAACCCCCCTGCCACGTGTTGAGCTCCCTGCTCAGCAGAGTGTCTGTTTCTCCCTCTCCTTCTGCCCCTGTACCTGCTTGTGTTCTCTCTCTCTAATAAATAAATAAAATCTTTTTAAAAAGAGCCAATACCAGTAATTTTTTTGCTAATATTTCCTTTATTTCTTATAGAAAATTTGTTCCTAAATCTCATGTTTAATTTTACATGCTTTTTAACTTTATAGGATTTGTTTTGAAAATTGTTGTTGAGCTCCATGGATGTTGATGTTTGTATTAGATATCCTGTTCATTTCTGAATGGTAATCAAGCAATTATGTAAAATTTACTTATCTGTTCTACTGTAATGGACATTAGGTTGTTTCCAGTTTTTTATTATAAACATTGCTATTATGAATGTCTAATGTACATCTCTCTTGGTGCAAGTGTTTTTCTAGGGCATGCTTAAAATTTTATGATATGTAATTTTACATCAATAAAGCTTTAAAAAAATATATGTGACCTTAAACAAGTTTCTCTAGGACACTTGTTCTTGAAATTTAATGTATGTTAAAGTCACCTGGAAAGCTTGTAAAACAGATTGTTGGCCCCATCCTCAGAGCTTCTGATTTAGAAGGTCTGGGGTGCTACAGAGAATTTATATCTCTTCTTCTGGTGGGCTGGAAACTCTTCTATGGTATGGATAGATGTGTAGAATTGCTCAGTCATATGATATGTGAGTGTTCTCCTTTCTATATGTCAAATTATTTTCCAAAGTGTGCTCCCAGCAGCAGTATAAAACATGTTACCAACATTTCAAATTTTCCACTTTTCATGCTTGCCAACATTGTTGTTTTATTTTTAAGATTTTTTTTTTTAAGATTTTGTCGGGGAGAGAGAGAGAGAGCACAAGTAGGGGAAGTGGCAGGCAGAGGGAGATGCGGGCTTCCTGTTGAGCAAGGAGCCCAATTTGGGACTCAATCCCAGGACCCCGGGGTCATGACCTGAGCTGAAGGCAGATGCCTAACCAACTGAGCCACCCAGGCGTCCCTATTTTTAAGATTTTATTTATTTGAGAGAGTAAGCGAGAGAGAGAGAGAGATAGAACACAAGTCAGGGGAGGCAGAGGGAGAAGCAGACTTCTGCTGAGCAGGGAGCCCAATGTGGGGCTTGATCCCAGGACCCTGGGATCATGACTCAAGCCAAAGGCAGACATCCAACCGACTGAGCCACCCAGGCACCCCAACATTGTTGTTTTAATTGTATCTCCCTAACAATTAATGACACTGAACACTTCTTCATTTTTATTAAGCATGTCTATTCCCTCTCCTGCAAAATGTCTGGTCACAAAGTTCTCCCATTCTGAGTGCTTCTTTCATTGATTTATAGTTCTTTACATGTTTTGCATAACAGGTTTTTTTTTGGTTGTATATGCTATAAATATCTTCTCCAGATGGCAGCATAAATTAACAAAAATTATTTAGTGTCAAATGTATCCATCTTTTTGTTTATGGTTTGTGCACTTTGTGTCTTCTTTCAGAAATCATTTCCTACCAACAGTCATAAATATATATACCATATATTTTGTTTTCTGCAATTTGTTTCTGTAATCTGTATATTATTTTCTAAAAGGTTTACGTTCAGAATGTTAATCTAGTAGAATTGACTTTTGGATATGGTATAAAGTTAGGGACCTAATGTATGTGTTTTCAATTTTAATATCCAACTGTCCTAGCACCATTGATTGAAAACTTTCCTTTTTCTACTGATATATCAAGTGTCCAAATACGTATGGATATCATTATAGACTCCTTATCATGTACCATGGTCTATTTGTCTACACTTTACCAAAATCCCCCTATATTATTGCAGCTTCAAAATAAGTACTAATATATGGTAGTCTAAGTACCACAAAGCTTTGAATTTGATATCACATAATATTAGGAATTACTATTAATTGTCTGAGGTCTTATAATGGTACTGTGGTTATACAGAAGAATGTTCTAATTCTCAGGAGATGCATACTGAAGAGTATTTAGGGTCAGGTGTCATAATGTCAAGCAATTTACTTTCAAATGGCTCAACTGCCATTGAATCTAACTTGTGAGTATACAGTATTCGTCATACTATACAATTTGTGTATGTTTGAAATTTTTCACAATATGATGCAGGAAAATGTTAGGAGGGTAATACCCCACAATATGACAGCAGTTTTATGCTTGTTAGAAGACGGTTTCATTTGTTAAAAATATTTTAGCCAACACTTTGTTGTTTTCAGTAGGAAGATTGGCCCAAATAGCCCAAATAACATGCCATGTTACCAGAAATGGAACTTCTCTTCTATTGTCTTTGGGATTTTCTGTTGTTCTCTTACCTCTTATATTGAATATTTAGCTCAATAGTTTTCAGCATTGATTCTTGTCCAATATATACACTAAAGGATACAAGTTTCCATCTAATTATTGTTTCATCTGGGGGTGCCTGGGTGCGGCAGTCAGTTAAGTGTCTGACTCTTGGTTTCTGTTCAGGTTGTGATCTCAGTGTTATGAGACCAAGCGCTACGTTGGGCTCCGTGCTCAGTGCAGAGTTGGCTTAAGACTCTGTCTTCCTCTCCCCCTGCCCCTCCCCCCTAAAATAAATCTTAAAAAAAAAAAAGAAGACAAATGGATTCTCACATCTGCTTGTTTAAAAAATAATAATTATCGTTTCATCTGTATCTCACAGTTTTTTTATCTATTACTTCCATTTTCATATATTTCTGACTTGTAATTTCCATTATGATGTTTTGATGTATGACTTATGTGGATGTTTTGAAATTTTCCAAATATATATATTTTTAAACTTACCTTTTGTTACTGACTTAATTGAACTGTGGTCAGAGAATGTGGTCTGAATGATTTCTACCGTTTGAAATGTGTTGAGATATGCGTGATAGCTTAGTACGTGGTCAGTTTTTGGATATGTTCAATATGTGCTTGAAAAGAATACATATTCTTCAGTTGTTTGGGAAGTATTTTTATATGTCCATTAAAATAAGCTTATTAGGGGCGCCTGGGTGGCTCAGTTGGTTAAGCGACTGCCTTCGGCTCAGGTCATGATCCTGGAGTCCCGGGATCGAGTCCCACATCGGGCTCCCTACTCAGCGGGGAGTCTGCCTCTCCCTCTGACCCTCTTCCCTCTCGTGCTCTCTATCTCTCATTCTCTCTCTCTCAAATAAATAAATAAAATCTTTAAAAAAAAAATAAGCTTATTATTTGTTCAGATCTTCTGTGTTACTGATTGTCTGATTCAGCAGTTGTTGAAAGAGGAATGTTAAAATCTTTCATTCTGATGATTTTGGCAATTTCTCCTTGTAGTTATATCCATCTTTTCCCATTAATATTTAATATTTGTGTTTTTTATAATACTCCAGTATGTACCTCTAAAAAATAACGATACTCCTTTTAAATACCACTATACCATTATAATATCTTTAAAAAATAATAATGCTTAATGCCCTCAAATATCCAGTGTTAAATTTCCCCAATTGTCTCAAATACATTGTTTCATAATTGGTTAAAATCAGAATCCAAACAAGGGCCACACATCACACTTTGATACCTCTTGCGTACCATTTCAGATCTTGTTATTTTAGACACCGCTGCCCTGGCCATTTGTGTGGGACCTTCAGCCTGGTCCACACAAGTATAACCTGCCAGCCCTCACATGCCTGTCCCTGCCTGTCCCCGGGGTTCTCTGTTCACAGTGCAGGAAACTGCTTGCTCTTCACACATGCGCAAAAACCCAGAAGTGCTTGTAAATGCCCCGGGGGCAAACTTTGACCAGTGGGGAATGTGAGCCAATAACTATATCCCTCCTTCTCCCCTACGGATGTTTCTGAAATGCATTTCACATGGCTCCTCAGAGGATCCCACAGGAGCGAGCAGTTTCCTGATCCATAATCTTTCCTTACAGGGACTCTTTCCTTCGCTGTTTTACTTCCTGTATCTCTGGATTCAGACGCTCACATAAAATATTTGCACTTTGAACCCAGGCTAGACAGTGTCCTCCATCTATTTTAATGTATAGGTTTATCCTTACCCCCCCCGACCCCCCACTTTAAATAAGGACACTAGGCCCGTTTTCCTATAGAGGTTTCCACTTTCTTAAGTTTCACTGAGGGGCGCCTGGGTGGCTCAGTGGGTTAAGCAGCTGCTTTCGGCTCAGATCATGATCCCAGGATCCCCGGATCCCCGGATCGAGTCCCCCACGGGGCTCCCCGCTCAGCAGGAAGCCTGCTTCTCCCTCTCCTGCTCCCCCTGCTTGTGTTCTCTCGTGCTCTCTGTCAAATAAGTAAAATCTTTTTTAAAAGTTTCACTGATTATAATCCTTTGGTTATGCTTTGTCTGTTCCTCTGTACTCTATATTTCCTATGAGCTATCTAGAGCTTTGATCAGATTGAGGTCCAAATTTTTGGCAAGAATACCTCCTGGGTGTTGTTGATATTCCATCTGGAATATACATGAGGCTTGCTTGTTTCTTTTCATAAGGCTAAGATTGATCACTGGCTTCAGTTGTTGGCAGCCTGATCTGTAATGTGCCCCTTCCCCTTTCATCAAATCACTTCCTTCACTTTTTGTTTTATACATTTTGAATACTAAGCCTGTATTAGGCAATATAAGTTTAGAATTGGAATTGTTATAACTGTTACATATTCTTGGTGCTTTGAACTACATATCAATGTGAAGCAAATCCATTTATAGTGTTTTTGGTTTAAAGTATTTTACTTGATATTAATAAAACTATACCAACTTTATGTTGATGGTGTATCTTTTCAGTCCTTTTATTTTTTTTTTAAACTTTTTTTTTTTTTTTTATTCATGAGAGACAGAGAGAGAGAGAGAGAGAGAGAGAGGCAGAGGGAGAAGCAGGCTCCCAAGGAGCAGGGAGCCCGATGCGGGACTCGATCCCAGGACCCTGGGATCATGACCTGAGCCGAAGGCAGATGCTTAACCATCTGAGCCACCCAGGTGCCCCCAGTCCTTTTATTTTCAACAGTAACAAGCAGCCAACACACATCAAAAACCTGAGATTTGTCCAAACATTTCTCCTCCTTGTTATTGTTACATATTCTTGGTCCTGAGACATAGCTGATAATAATTGGACCAACCTCCCACTGTTATCACCAGCCTAGGTCCTCACTGCCTGCCGTCCTAACCCCTCTACTCAGCCAAGTCCGTGTTTTAGAGTCTCTTACTTTAAGCACCCCACTTATGGAACTGAATTCTCTGGAGACAGGAATACATTTTACTAAAAATAATAGGAAACCTAAGTGGCTTAAGATCTAGCTGGTTCAGCAGCTAAATGACGTCCTGGCTGACATCTCTGCAGCATCCGTGGCCTTCATTATCACAAAATGGCTTACACAGCATCAGCCCTCCTCCCGGACATTTCTAGTTATCAAACTCCTGTCCCCAAAACTCAGCTCCAATTTCCCCAGCTCTGGAAAGGAGGGAACTCTGTTTCCCAGCCATACAATATTAGACCCTTTAAAAACATTGAAATAGCTAATACTATGAAGACTTTTCATGAATATTCAGATAATTTCAGATTTCTGGATCTTATTGCTTATGATGGCAATATTTCTGGAACACCCACCAATATCCTCCCTTGTCTGCTATGCACTTTTAAAATTCAGGACAAGCATCTAGTCTTCTATGAGATTTTCTTTGATTTCCCCACTCCCAAAGACTGTCCTTTCCCTGAACCTTCTACTATAGAACTTAGCACTTAAACAGTATGCGTGACTTGTCTCTTCCCTCTAGATGACGGATAAAGTCCTTCAAAATCTCACAGGTAGCCCCAGTGTTCTTCATGAGAACAAAAGAAGGTGAGCTTTGTATCTATGGCCACAGTAAAAGTCTCAGACTGGTCCACATGAGTTACTGGATCTCATTGACCTCTGATCTTCTGAGCCAGCTCCCTGGAGCAAGGAGTCTTTACTAATTAAGAACTGCAGGGGCACCTGGGTGGCTCAGTCGGCTGAGCGTCCAACTCTTGGTTTCGGCTCAGGTCATGATCTCAGGGTTGTGGAATCAAGCCCACTATTGGGCTCTGCACTTGGCGTGGAACCTGCTTGAGATTCTTTATCTGCCCCTCCCCGCCACTCACAGACATTATCTTTCTCTCTCAAATAAATAAAATCTTAAAAAAAGACTCCTCCAGGGGGTGCCTGGGTGGCTTAGTCGGTTAAGTGTCCAACTCTTGATATCAGCTCAGGTCTTGATATCAGGGTTGTGAGTTCAAGCCCCATATTGGACTCTACACTGGGTGTGGAGCCTACTCAAAAAAACAAAACAAAACAAAAAAATACCTCCAGGGTGCCCATAACTTCACCTTCTTTCTGGAAGGAGGCAAGTGGAAAACAGCTTCCAGACAAGCTTCAATCAATATGAACGTATTGGAATGTTATTTGGGTTGTAGAGTACCTTTACTTTAAGCATTTTATGGCCTGCAATTTGGAGAACTTCATAATGACATGGTTATTGGGTACCTGAACACTACAGTCTTTTTTTTTTTAAGATTTTATTTATTTATTTGACAGAAAGAGAGACAGGGAGAGAGGGAACACAAGCAGGGGGAGTGGGAGAGGGAGAAGCAGGCTTCCCGCGGAGCAGGGAGCCCGATGTGGGACTCAATCCCAGGACCCTGGGATCATGACCTGAGCCAAAGGGAAACGCTTAACGACTGAGCCACCCAGGCGCCCAACACTACACTCTTTTTAACCTGACACGTCATGAGTCTCTGATGGCCCATGGCAGCATCACTTCCAAACCAAATGTGGAGAAACTTGTCTTTGAGAGCTCCAAGTAAAGTTCCTGAGACACTTCTACTCAGCTGAGGGTTCTAAGTTCTATAGTAAAGCCTTCCCTCTCTCCAGTCCATCAGGGACATATCATTTTCTATAATTCCTTGACTACCACGAAGTCCTTCCAAGTTAGGGAAACCCCAGCCATGTTCCACCCAGAGGAGGGGGTAGAATAGAGAGGAATGCCTCAAAGAGGTCACTGAGGCTGTCTTCACAAAAAGATCCTGGCAGGGGTGCCTGGCTGGCTCAGTCAGTAAAGTGTGCAACTCTTGATCTTAAGGTTGTGAGTTCGAGCCCCACATTGGGTGTAGAGATTACTTTTAAAAAAAATCACAAAGATCCCACTTAACATCTAGCACTTCTGGGATTCCATCCAAGTTCTATTTCCATTCCACTCTGAACCCACTAGCTGTATCTGGCTGGGCAGACAGAAACGCTGGAGGAAGATAATGATTCAGGGAGACAGGAGAAATCCAGTGAATAGAGAATTTTTCTTTGTTATGGTGTGGGGATATCTCACAGGCTTTTACCAGTGCCTAGGATAAATACTCTATGCCAGTTCCCACCAAACAACTTTCTGATTCAAAATTTAGCTTCTCAAGTATCTTAACACTGAAAAAGTAGGAACTAGGAAACTCTAGCATCATTAGATAGGAGCAAAGTTTATTCTAAATGAACAAAGTAGCATTTCTGTGTAAATACCTGTCTCAGGTAATACTAGTATAATACTTACATAGAGCTTTCTATGTGCCAGGCACTGTTCTCAGACCTTTATATGTATTAACTCCTTTTATCTTTATGACAATCCTATGATGAAGTAGGTTTTATTGTTGTTGTTCTCATCTTCTGAATGAAGATACCAAGGCATTCAAATGTTAGATAACTTGGGCACCTGGGTGGCTCAGTCGGTTAAGCATCTGCCTCAGCTCAGGTCATGATCCCAGGGTCCTGGAATGGAGCCCCACATCAGGCTCCCTGCTCAGTGGGGAGCCTGCTTCTCCCTCTGCCTCTGCTGCTCCCCCTGCTTGTGCTCTCTCTCTGTCAAATAAATAAATAAAATGTTTAAAAAATATTTCTTAAAAAAAAAAAACCATTAACTTATCCACGGTCCTAACTGTTGGTAAGAAGTGGCAAAGCTGAGATTTAAACCCAGGCAGTCTGGCACAGAGTTTGTTCTCTTAGGCGCTGGGCTATTCAGTGTGGAACCTGCCCCCGAGAGACCTGCAAAGGGAAAGCCCAAGCCCAGGCCGTCGGGTTCTCACCAATATGCTGATCCTAACCAACCCTGCCAACACTTCCAGACCTTCGTAACAACTCAGATGATCCCTCCTTGTCCCAGCCAGATCTTGGTTTAAATAAGCAAATACAGGATGTGTGGTACATGAGGAATAAATCAGACTTATTAGAAAAGTTTTCACTCATGCTCAGATCATTTCTGATTTCAGTGTCTTTCAATATGCTAGCAGTATTTTCAACTCTTGTTCACCATGCGTCCTCCTCCCTGCTTCTCGAATTTAGAACAAGCTTCCTGTTCCATGGAAGGCCTTCCTCATTGCCACCACCACCCTCCCCCCCCCCGCAAAGGCAATCCTCCTGTACTGTCTGTGGCAGCAGCAAGCCCTTCATAATATATCCACTTTTATTCTCATCTCTCTAGACGGTGAACTCTTTGAAAACCTCCGTTTCCCCATTTGTATATTGAGAGTAATAAAATTCACCACCACCCCCTCCACGAGAATTAACTAAAATAATCTCACCCAAGCACTTACTTGACATTCAGTTTTCAGTGGAGGATAGGCAACTATGAAAATGTAGTTTTGTAACCTTGGGTAGTTGGTACAGTGTTGACACACAATATATACTTAGTAGATGTTTGCTCAATGAGTACACAATAATCCCCAAAATCACTAAGGATATACTTTTAAAGTCTTAGTTAAAGGTCTTTAGTAGAGTGCTAGCCCTGATTTGCCAGTTTTGCCTGTGAAAATTTCACAATCCAAATTGTCATGTACTTTGTTGGTGTCAGTTCATTTTTTCAGTTATAGTTGAAAGGATACTGTGACCAAGACTGTTTGAAATTAAAATAGAGAAGCAAATATATTCAGATAAGGAAAAAGTCTCCTTGCTTTTAAATTATTTCATTACTACACTTAGTCATCTTACATTTCAAGATAAAGACAATAGGCTAAAAATAGTCCTTTTGCATTTTTCCTTTTTTGGGTCCTTTCCCTGCTACATAGTTTTAGCTTTAAATAAAGAACAATTACTGGGCGCCTGGGTGGCTCAGATGGTTAAGGGTCTGCCTTCAGCTCAGGTCATGATCCCAGGGTCCTGGGATCGAGTCCCGCATTGGGCTCCCTGCTCCTTGGGAGCCTGCTTCTCCCTCTGCCTCTCTCTCTCTCTGTCTCTCATGAATAAATAAATAAAATCTTTTAAAAAAAATAAAGAATAATGACTGCCTTCAAGTTATGTTATAAACAGATCAAGTTTTGTTATAATTACCAGTACAACAAAATTTCAATGTACCCAAAAAAATGTCTAAGCTCCTTGGCATGACCTACTTTACTGGATTACCATTAATACAGAAAAAAATCCAGACTAAAAAAAGAATTTGGAAAATGCCTTAGAGAAATGGGATATCTATTGGATAAAAACCATTTCTGACACTCGGTAAGTTTTGGTCTATATTTTACTTACTTCATTGAATTCATCATAAGTGTCTCTAAAATCTCTATGTTACTAATCACACAAATATAGAGAAATTGATTAGTATTAGCTCCAAGAACAAACTGGTGATTGACAGAGGGGAGGGGGTCGGGGGGTTGGGCAAAATAGGTAAAGGGGATTAAGAGGTACAAACTTCCAGTTATAAAATAAATAAGTCAGGGCACCTGAGTGGCTCAGTCAGTTAAGCATCTGACTTGATTTCGGCCCAGGTCATGATCCCAAGGTTGTGAGATTGAGTCTCAAGTGGGGCTTCGTGCAGGGCATGGAGACTGCTTAAAATTCCTTCTCTTACCCTCCCTCTGCCCCTCCCCCTATCTAAAAAATATAAAAATAAATAAAAAGTCATGGGGATGAAAAGTACAGCATAGGGAATATAGTCAATACATTGTAATAATGTTGTGTGGTGACAGATAGTAACTATACTTATAGTAATAAGCATTTAGTAATATATACAATTATCCAATCACTATGTTGTATACCTGAAACTAATATAATATTTTATGTCCACATTTTAAAAAATTAATTCATATAAGGTTATTTATTTTACCTTAATTCTTTTGAAAGGAATAAAACAGCCATCCTATATCATTTTTTTTAAAGATTTTATTTATTTATTTGAGAGAGAGAATGAGATAGAGAGAGAGCATGAGAGGGGAGAGGGTCAGAGGGAGAAGCAGACTCCCCGCTGAGCAGGTAGCCCGATGCGGGACTCGATCCCGGGACTCCAGGATCATGACCTGAGCCGAAGGCAGTCGCTTAACCAACTGAGCCACCCAGGCGCCCCCATCCTATATCATTTTATAAAGCATCTGTTTTCTTATGCAGGGAATATCTTGTAGTTAAAATTACAGTTTAATAATTTTTATTCTTCATACATTTAGGAAACCTGAACCTTATTTTTGCAGAATTGCAGAAAACAGTATTGAACTTGACATAATTATTGGCACAATCTATAGACACTCCTTCCAGAAAATGCTACCAAATACTTATGGTGTATAAGCATTATGCTAGATGTTCAAGATACAGGAAGACAAATCAACAAAATCCAAAAAGTAAGTAATGATAAGTATTATAAAGAAAAAGAAAGCAGATTAAAAGGAATAGAGTGAAAGGGATAAGGTGTTATATAGATCAAATAAATATCTCTGAAAACATAGGTGACTTGAGCAGAATCCTGAAAGAAACAAGTGAGTGAGATACAGAGACACTGAGAAAGAGTGCTCCAGGCAGGCAGATTAGCAAGTGCAAAAGTCCTGAGGCAGAATGTGTTTTGCTTGTTCTTAGCAAAGAGATCAATATGGGTGGAGTGGTGCAAGCAAGGAAGAGGAAAAAAAAGCAGGAGATGAAATCAGAGAGAAAATAGGACCCAGATCATAGAGGGCTTTATGGATCCAATGGAAAAATGACATAAGCCGCAAATGTAATTTTAAGTTTTCGAGCAGCCATATTTTAAGAGGTAAAAGAAACAAGTAAAATTAATTTTGGTAATACATTTTATTTGACTCACTATATCTAAAATATTATCATCTCAACATGTAATTAATATAAGAAAATACTCATGAGTTACTTCACATTTTTTCCTTTCTTCCTAAGTCTTTAAAATCCAGTGTGTATTTTATACTTGCAGCACATCTAAATTCAGACTAGCACATTTCAAGTGCTCAAGAACCACATGGGGCTAGTGGCTACCATATTTTATCTATCAAATATATACAGAAATAAAGAGAAGAGTATAATGAATTTAATGTCGTTATCACCCACTTTCAATAATTAGCAATATATGGCCAGACTTGTTTCACTTATGTCCATCCACTTTCCCCAAACCCAGATATTTGGGGCGGGAGGGGCGGGTACCAAATTACTTTATTTGAAGGAATGGGACAAATGAAACAAGTTAAGTAGATATTTTGGTACCCAGATCCAGATAGTTTTGAAGGAATATACTGGAGAGTTTTGAACACAGGAATGACTTTAAACAGCTCACTGTGCCGAGTTAAGAACAGTTCGTGAAGGAGAAGCACGGGTGGAGACAGGAATGCCTGTGATGAGAGTATTGTAATAATCCTGGTGAACTGATAGCACCTTAGTCTCTGGGGTGGTGGTGGCAGGGGAGATGGTGAGGCATGGAGGATTGATTGGATCCTCACTATATTTCAAGGGTAGAAGCTGACAGGATAGACTGATGGAACAGTTATGGAATCTGAAAGAGAAGAGTCAGGATGACTCCTAGGTATTTGGCCTAAGCAACATGATAGGGTTGTCATTTACTGAAATAGGGGAGGCTGCAAGAGGCACAGCTGGACAGGTATCAAGGGTTCATTTTTGGACGTGTGAAATTTAAACTACCTGTTAGATATCCAAGTACAGACAGCGAATGAAAAGCTGGAGACCTAGATCTGCCATTCAGAGAAGTCGTCTAGGCAGGAGATATAAATTTGAGGGTGCTCAGAAAACAAATGATGTTAAAAACCACGGGACAAGATGTGTTCAGTAGGAAGTGAATATTCGTAGAGGAGAGGTCCTAGTGCACGCCAAGGTTTACAGCAGGAAGAGAGGAGGAAGCAGGAAAGGAGACCGAATAGAAGCCCCAATGAGCCAGAAAAATAAATAAATAAAACCCAAGAAAAAGTATTGTCCCAGAAGACAAGTAAAAGAAGTATTTCAAGGAGGAGGTAGGAAGCAAAACACAAAACTAAATTGAAAAAGAAAATAAAAATCAATACCAAGAATTTGAAAACAAACTGAAGCAAATGAACCTACTGGTGTACCCATTTGGTGACAAAATCACACAGAGAAAAGAATTATTCCATCTGACCTTTGAACAAAGTATTTTGACTATAGAGTTCTGAGTGGGATATAATCTTTGGGCAAAAAAATTAAAAAGGCAAACAACCTTAAATTATCTAGTTTCATTTAGTAGTTTTATTGTTAATAGCAACAACTGTATTATTGTTTGGAAAACAACATATGCATATTTTAATATACTACTAAGAAACTTATGTTAAAGCTGTTCAACATTGAAAGGCCAGTTAAAAAAACAAAAACAAAAACAAAAACAAACCTTGTGGGGCGCCTGGGTGGCTCAGTCAGTTGAGTGCCCAGCTCTTGATTTTGGCTCAGGTCATGATCTCAGGGTCGTGGGATCAAGTCCCACATTGGGCTGTGCGCTCAGTGCAGAGTCCGCTTCACATTCCCTCTCCCTCCCACTCACTCGCTCTCTCAAATAACTAAATAAAATCTTTTTAAAAAAAAAAACCTTGTAATTTTAAATTATAGTTACAAATATCAGTATAAACATGTACTTTTTTTTAAAGATTTTTTTATTTATTTAACAGAGAGAGAGACAGCAAGAGAGGGAACACAAGCAGGGGGAGTGGGAGAGGGAGAAGAAGGCTTCCCGCCGAGCAGGGAGCCCAATGTGGGATTCAATCCCAGTACCCCGGGATCATGACCTGAGCCGAAGGCAGACGCTTAATGACTGAGCCACTCAGGCGCCCTGTACTTTTAAATTTTTTTTATACTTAGTTATTTTCTAGTTCTGTCCACTGAAGAGGCCAAGAAGCAACATAATTAGGTAGCAACAAGAATCCAATATTGGGAGGCGCCTGGGTGGCTCAGTTATTAAGCATCTGCCTTCGGCTCAGGTCATGATCCCAGGATCCTGGGATCGAGCCCTACATCGGGCTCCCTGCTTGGCGGGAAGCCTGCTTCTCCCTCTCCCACTCCCCCTGCTTGTGTTCCCTCTCTTGCCGTGTCTCTCTCTGTCAAATAAATAAATAAAATCTTTAAAAAAAAAAAATCCCATATTGTGGTCTTAAAACACCATTTCACACTAAAAGGACTCGGGATTTTCCAGTCAATTCCAAGAAATATACCAGCTGAGCTTGGATTATCTTATTGTCCCAGAAAAAGAAGAGGCTATCAAAAGCTAATATTGTCATAGCAAACACATGGAGAAGCTTCAAAAGTTTCCCATTCGTACCCAAAATAGAACAATTTGAGTGTCAACACCTGCAACTGACAGAAACACAGCGAATGTGTAAAGCCTTGGTTCAGACTGCTATTCAAAAAGGGAAAAAGACAAAGATGTTAAGGACATCATGGAGGTTGCTAGGTAACCAACACATCACTGTAAAATTGGATAATTAAAAGGAAATAACTAAAGATCTGTCCCTGCCTTTCTGGTATGAACAGTATTTCAGGATAACGAAATAACCCTCGTGGGTATAAGAAAGCTCCTCTATACAGAAGAATTCTAGCTAATAAATGAAGAAGGAATAATTGAACTAGAAAATCACCATCTTTCGACCCGTCTATTTTTTTGTCTTAGACTATTTTTTTAAATTTTATTATGTTATGTTAATCACCATACATTACATCATTAGTTTTTGATGTAGTGTTCCATGATTCATTGTTTGCATATAACACCCAGTGCTCCATTCAATACGTGACCTCTTTAATACCCATCACCGGGCTAATCCATCCACCCACCCCCCTCCCCTCTAGATCGATCCCTGTTTATTTTTAAATGAATCAGACAGTGTTAAGCGATAGGTACCAAAATCATTAAGTGAATGATTGTTGGAAAACTTTACAGTGAAGGAATCGGGCTGTCACCACATAAACAACTTAAGCATTACTAAAAGTGAAGCCATCTGATCCTATGTGGCTCTTGAGGTGATGAAATAATACGGAGTATGTAACATTACCTATAGCATGTTCTTGTCAAGAATCTAAAATACAATTTAAGCAAGTCTTTAGATCTAACTTCTAGTCTGCAGGAAATACAGAGGATGAAAAAGCAAATTAAACACCACAAAGATACAACTGAAACATTCTACAGGACTACTGACCCAGTTTCTTCAAGAAGCAAATCAAATAATGGAGGGGGAAATGGAGCACTTCTGCAAATGAAAGTGTAAGAACCATATGTGGACCTTGTTTGGATTCTGGCTTGAAAAAATAATAATTGTAAGAAGACATTTTTTGAGATGATAGGCAAATCTGAATAGTTTGTATTATAACTTAAGAAATGAGTATTTCGATAGATGTAAAAATGGCCTTGTGGTTCTATAAGAAAAATTTTTTTTGTCTTTTAAAGCATCATGAAGTGGTCAGGATAAAGTATCATGCCTTTTAAAATTTGTTTTTAAATACTCCAGGCAAGGGGCACCTGGGTGGCTCAGTCGGTTAAGCGTCTGCCTTTGGCTCAGGTCATAATCCTGGGGTCCTGGGATCAAGCCCCGCATCGGGCTGCCTGCTCAGCGGGAAGCCTGCTTCTCCCTCTCCTACTCCCCCTGCTTGTGTTCCCTCTCTCACTGTGTCTCTGTCAAATAAATAAATAAATAAAATCTTTAAAAATAAATAAATACTCCAGCCAAGAAATATAAATAAATTAAATAAATAAATTTACAATAGAAACAGTTCCAGCTTATCAAGCTATCCCCTTACACCAGCATAGATAATACCTACTTGTTCCTCAGTAGCCACAGGACCATACTGTCCTTGCTTCAGACACTCAGATGCACATCACAACTCAAGAGTTGGTTGAGTGGCGGCATGGAGGTCGGAAGCGAATCGGGCAAAAGCAGCAACTTCATGATTAAGAGCCAATTCCAGCTTTGTGGCACCTGCCACCTGCTTCATGGCCCTGGTTTGGGCAGCAGATCTGACAAAGGACACAGATGAACCAACACTAATGGTAAGGCAGATAATTTTGTAGAACATTTCTGTTTCCAAGAAGATCTGTCGGTCAGGGATGGAAATGATATTCATTAGATCATAAGTGGACACAACACCTGCTATGTTTCTATGCGTGGTAAAGCAGTCAAGGAGCCACTACAAAAAGAATCATTCATTTCGGCTGCTCTCTCCCAGCAGATGGGAGTGCAGGTAGAACACATCACCAGGACAGTCTTCACGAGCAGCAGAGATGTGACAATAAGCAACAGACTGTTTGGATAACTCATCATAGGTCAGTGAAGCATGTTTGCCATTATCCTTAAAATATTCTATTGAACAGCCAGAATAAGGAGTCAGGTACTGACGTGGGGCAGAATCAGTAGCAGTGGCTGAAACCACAACGGTGTACTTCATGGCATCTGCATCTATAAGTCTCTTCACCAAATGGGCAACAGTGGATCTCTTTGGACCAATAGCAATGTAGATATAGTACAGCTTCTTCTTTTCATCAGATTCATCACTGAAACATTTCTGGTTAATGATTATGTCAATCTTTGATGTTTTGCCAGTCCATTGGACACCAATAATCAACTCAGGTTGACCAGGACAGACCAATTAGCACCAAGCTATCCACAGCCTTAGTGTCAGTCTGCATTGATTTCTGCACAGAGATTGGAGGAATGATCCCAAGTGGCGCTTTCAGGCCAACTTGCCTATGGTTCTTGGAACCAATTACCAATGGCACCTACCACATGACCCAATAGCTTCTCACCAACTAAATCATCCACAATGGCTCCTGTCCTCTTCACAATATCTCCTTCCTTAATTAGTTTTCATTTCCAAATACACCACCACCAACATTATTAGGTTCCAAGTTCAGATAACATATGCTTCAAGCTTAGAAGAAAACTCTACCATTTCTTCTGCTTGAACATTCCTCAGCCCATGTACTTGAGCAATACCATCACCAATACTTAAAACACATCCAGTCTCTTCAAGGTCAGCAGAGGTATTAGCTCCAAGAATACACTCTTCAGAACCAGAGGACACCCCAGCAGCGCCAGTCTTCTGAGGACAGGTGTTAGAGGCATGGAGGTTCCTTGTGACAATTAAGGATGATTGCCAAGCATTTTTGGAGACCAGACCAGCCTTCTGAGAGAGGATTTTTTTATTTTCTCATGTTAAATTAACAAATAAATATTCAGCACCTATTTTGTACAAGGCCTCATACTAGAAACTTGAGATGAACAATCTAATTATTCTTTTATATACTTTTTTCTTAAGAACTTACAGGGTTTTAGACACACTCTGTTTATTGTACCAAACCCCATGGGGTCACATAGGATAGCATCATCAATGCTTTGGAGTTGGATGCACTCAATCAGAAATTACATATTTGCCAAAAGTCAAACTGTTAAGGCAATGGAAGTTAAGAATCAAATTTTCATGGGCGCCTGGGTGGCTCAGTAGTTAAGCATCTGCCTTCAGCCCAGGTCATGATCCCAGGGTCCTGGGATCAAGCCCCACATCAGGCTCCCTGCTCAGTGGGAAGCCTGCTTCTCCCTCTCCCACTCCCCCTGCTTGTGTTCCCTCTCTTGCCGTGTCTCTCTGTCAAATAAATACAATCTTATTTTTAAAAAAATCAAATTTTCTCAACTTCAACTTTAAAAATCTAAAGTTATTTTAAAACAATCAACTTCAAAATGATATTTATTTTCTTTATTAAAATATAGTGACTTTTTTACCTAGAAATAACAAGGATAAAAGGTTTGATAACAGCCTACTTAAATTACACCCATCTATCACAATATATTCAATATTTACTACATGCCAGATACTGTCCACTCAACACTTTTGGACTGAATCTCCCAGTTCAGATTTGAAGAAAAGAGCAAAAGGGGATGTTTTCCCCCTTTTCAAACTCATGAAGATGAAAACTTTATCATTCTAGAAATAAAGGGCAGAGCAGCCAGGTGCTGGTGACCTGGCAGTCTCTGAATATACAGAAAAGGCTCCTACTTTAGAAGGGGTGGTGAGGGAAGGCTTCTGTGGAAGTGGTGTTTCAGCTGAGACTTGAAGGATGAGAAGAAGCCACTCATGCAAAGAGCTGAGAGAAGAGCATTCCAGACAGAGGCAAGAGTATAAACGACTGACTGCTGACACAGAGCCCACAAGTGATATGAGATCCCAAAGAAGAAAGATCAATCCTTTGAGGTTGGGAACCAGAAACTTGGAATCCTAAGTAGGTAAAACAAGAGAGCACATCAGAGAAAAGGACCAGGCATTCTAGGCAAGGAAATGGAAAGGAACAAATCTGCACTATGTGATGGAAAACAGGGCAGGCAAACCTGACACGGAGAAAACAATAGGACTGTTTCAAAGCCATGACCAGTTCTGGGCCCGGCTTTATCTGTTTGGAATTCCAACGTTACCTTCTAAGATGGTGGAAGGGCTCCAGCTGTACCTAGAGTTGGAACACCATTCCCAGGTGGCTGGCCCTCAGGCCTTACCGCAGGCAAGAAATACTAGTTATTTTGGTTTTGCAAAAGCAAAGGAAAATACTTTCCTTCTGGCCTGAGTTGTGAAGAAACAAATTCTCCCCGCTTTGGTGCCAGTGTACATGAAGCGTAGACTCCCCAAAGAAGACAGGGATGGCAGGTGTAGCTTAAGTCTTCCTGAGGGTAAAAGAAGGATCAAGGCCATCATTTCCCTGGTGAAGTTACCTGAGTCCTAATCAACAATAAGAACAATTGCCTCCTTTTAGAGTTGCGGCCTGGGCTTCCTTTTTAGCCTCAGGAAGACTTTATCATTCTAGAAACACAGGGCAGGGCGCCTGGGTGGCTCAGTTGGTTAAGCGACTGCCTTCAGCTCAGGTCATGATCCTGGAGTCCCAGGATCGAGTCCCACATCGGGCTCCCTGCTCAGCGGGGAATCTGCTTCTCCCTCTGACCCTCTTCCCTCTCGTGCTCTCTATCTCTCATTCTCTCTCTCAAATAAATAAATAAAATCTTTAAAAAAAAAAAATAGAAACACAGGGCAGAGCGGCAGTGACTTCTGTGGTCTCTCAGCCCCTGAGCTGAGGCTCTGTGTCAGAAAAGTCACTTGTTTTAATCAGAGAAAGAGCTACCTTTCTTCTGCTCTTCACCATGGTTATTTAGTACTGTATTAAAACCCAATATTGTTTTTAATACATGATATTTAGGAAAGAAGATAAAAAGAATTAAGTCATGCAGAGAGACAGAAAGTGATTTTTATCTTAAAATTCTCAAGAGTCATACCACTTTCCCTGGGTGACTTTAATTCCAAGCACCACTTAGTTATTTTCCAGGGCAGAAAATGACAGCATCCTGAGGAGAAAGAGAACAAACTACATTAATTTATCAAAACCACCCTCCCCCCCAACTTCTACCTGCCTTCCTCCTCCAAGTGATTCTTTGCCTGGAAGCTAAGGGGAAAAGGATATTTGTAGCTAAAAGGCATTCTCAGAGTTAGCAATAAACAGTCTTTACATTCTTTACTTTTTTTTTAAGATTTTATTCATTTATTTGACAGAGAGAGAGACAGCGACAGAGGAAACCCAAGCAGGGGCATTCTTACATTTTTAAATACATCCGGTTCAGGGGAGGACCAAACAAGCTGCCCTTTTATTACATGGGGCGAGTAATAATGGACAATGCTAAAAACAAGGAGGACTTCCATGTCACTTTTTACCTCACTTCTCTACAGAGAGGTCAATTCCAGTCTGATGACCAGTGTGTGGACCAGAAAGAAAAGAGGTGGATCCAGAGCTTCTGCAATTTAAAATGCTCTCAAATCTTGGGGTACCTGGGTGGTGCAATAGATCTGAGGCTCAGGTCATGACCTCAGGGTCTTGAGATCAAGCCCCGCGTCAGGCTCCACACTCAGCACAGAGTTTGCTTGAGGTTCTCTCTCCCTCTTCCTCTGCCCCTCCCCCCCTCAAATAAACAAATAAATATTTTAAAAATAAAATAAAATGCTCTCAAATCAACAGGCAAGCTTTGGAGAAATGGCTAGATGTTTTTAAGGCTTTGTTAATATTTTAGAAAACTCAGGAGATACTATGTGAAACTCTTAAATCAGACACTATCAAGTCATTATTGAGACAATCTCAGGCTTCTTCCAGAGTCAAGTCCATCTGTAAAACCTAAGGAGATTACAAGGAAGAAAATGGACCAAGAGTGGAGCTGACTCCCACTCTGTCTGGCCTCTAGGAACTGGAAAATGATAGAAATATTTTGGCCCCAGAAAAATCCCTACCCTAAGCCTTGCAAATAAAATCTTAGTACTAGATTTTACGGTGACAGAGACTGCTGTAGGTGAGTTGATGGTGCCCTGAATCCCATGGTGGGCACAAGAAATGGCCCTGAGGGTAGACTGAGAAGATTCTGTTTGCCCTGGAAGAATCTGCACTAAACCAATCCCTCCCTTCACTTTATTCCAAGATTGGATGTAAGAGACACTACTGTGGCAGGCTCGTTTATAAACTCCCAAATACAATAGCCTGGTGCTCCCAACCAGTTCCCCAGGAATGGGTTCACCTCCTATGATCCCTAAACCCTGGCCATCCTGGGCACCAGGATCCTGGGGGTGGGGGCTACCATCAATGCCTGGGCACCAAATGCATATTGTGTGATGCCCTGCAGACTGTGCTCGCTGCTGACCCAGGTCTTTAAGAACAAAGTAAGGAGTGAAGAGAGAAGCAGATCTCTTCTTGAATCAAAGGAGAGGAATTCCTACGTCGTAGAAACAAAATGCACTGTACTGAAGCCAAGATTAGAAGAACAAAGGGTAAGACATGGTGGTCAAGAGCACAAACTCTGGAGACAGACCCTTTTGGGTTTGAATCTCTGCTGTATGGTCTGTAAGATTTGTGACCAGAGCCCCCATATCCAGTTTCTCTGCATCCTAGGCCCTTATCTAGAAAACGGGGGTAAGAGAAGCTCACAAAGTTGTTTTGAAGATCAAATGTAATACTGTACCATGAAGAGCAGAGTACAGGGCACAGTCCTTGGTAGATGCTCAATAATCATTCTGACCACAATGATCCCACTGAATGGGGGGCATCATTAAAAACAAATCCTGGGGTGACTGGGTGGCTCAGTCAGTTAAGCGGCTGCCTTCGGCTCAGGTCATGATCACAGGGTCCTGGGATAGAACCCCACATTGGGCTCCTTGCTCCACGGACAGCCTGCTTCTCCCTCTCCCTTTGCCTGCCACTCCACCTACTTGTGCTCTCTCTCTCTGTAAATAAATAAAATCTTTAAAAATAAATAAAAATTAAAAAACAAATAAAAAATAAAAACAAATCCTTCCCTGCTGTAAAGCTTTCCTCCCAGAGCACATTCCAGTTTTGAATAGTTTTAATATAGGAGGTGTAGAGCTTCCCCCAGGAGGCAGGCCAGTCACCCTTACCTGGCAGAGGTCCCCTTTCTGTGCCCTCCTGCTTCACTCATCCACTCAAGGCTTTTGGACTGAAACTCCCAGTTCAGATTCAAAGAAAAGAATAAAAGGGAATTTTTTCTCTCCTTTTCAAACTCATGAAGATGAGAAGCAAACAAGCAAACAAACAAAAAAAACATTTATCTCGAAACTGAACATAACCTAAGGTTATGTGTAAATTTCCAAACACCAATGGCTCAAAATTTTTGTTCCCTCAAGCCTTGATACCATGTTTACCATGGTAAGACTAAAAAGACTAAAAAGACCTAAAAAGACTCCTCAGAACCATAGTTTAATTCTTTGCCTGAAAAATTGGTAAATATTAAAGGGTGGGAAGGTGGATGAATTAAGCACCTGAGATAGTTAAATGAAAAATGATTTACTCAAATGAACGATGCTGCTAATCAACAATTAGAAGCAATGTGAAGTTATATTTGATCTAAGGACTCAAAGGAGGTCCTAAAGTCATTCTGGAAATATGTTTGAAAGATACAGACATTGGTAAAACCTAAAAAGCATTAATTTTTAGAAAAATCTTCATAGCCTAACTTCCTTACTTAAATACAGACTAATATTACTGAGCCAAAAGATGCAAAATGACAAACTTGATCTGATTAAGCATAAGTCGGACTACTAACCAATCGCCTCCCAGCTCTCTAACCAAATTATGGATTAGCCACTCGACATTGTATTCCCAGTCTTTTCCCTACTCTGCAAAATGCTTCTAGCCTACTGTTTATGATATAAAACAAGGTCTGAGGATGATCAACCATTTTGGATTTTCCATCCTTGTAGTTCTATCAGATGGAGATATTTCACCACTTTATTTTGCCTCCCCCAAATGGCTATTAACCATACTTTACTGGATCACCCACTACCACCTAAAATAATGACAGCATGGGATAATGGAAAGAGAACAACCTTTAGACTTGTCCCATACCTAGGTTTAAATCTTTTGTTTGCAAACAAAATATCTAATAATTGAGCGAAAGATACATCAGCTGTGATATAGCCACACAATGGAAAAGCCACGAAAGTTACATACTTACTGACCTGGAAAAAAGTTCATATGTTATACAGAAAGAATGTCTGGGGGCACCTGGGTGGCTCAGTTGGTTAAGCAACTGCCTTTGGCTCAGGTCATGATCCTGGAGTCCCGAGATCGAGTCCCACATCGGGCTCCCTGCTCAGCAGGGAGTCTGCTTCTCCCTCTGACCCTCTTCCCTCTTGTGCTATCTCTCATTCTCTCTCTCTCAAATAAAATAAATAAAATCTTTAAAAAAAAGAATGTCTGGTATAATTTTTTTAAATATAAATAAAGGTATAGATGCACAAAGCAAAAGGTGTAGAATGGCTTAGTAACTACTTTTAACAAGTATTTATCAGGCACCTATTATGTGCCAGACACAGTTGCTTATGCCCAGATTATATCAGTGAACAAAATGAAGTCCCTGTCTTCATGGAAGAGGCATCAGAAAAAACACAATACATTAATATACAATTTAATGTTAGGTATATCACAACTATGAAGAAAAGTAAAACAGTACGAAGAGTGCTGGAGGCATGCTAATTTAGGGAGATCGTCAGAGACAACTTTCCTTAAAAAGTAACACCTGAATGTTGGGGGGTGGGGCATGAAGTTATCTGGAAATGAGAGTTTCAAGTAGAGGAATATTGTTTCAAGTTGCTGAGGCAAAAGCATGCATGTATGTCCCAGGAAGAGAAAGTCAATATGGCTGGAGATGAATTAAGAAGGAGTAGGGTAGTTAGAGATGAAGTTAGGAGGCAGACAGGAGCAAATTAGGGTTTTTCAGGCCACAGTGAGAATGCTGGATTTTATTTTAAGTAGAAATGGCAAGACAATAGAGAGTGTGGGCAGGAGAGATGAGATTCACATTTATATACTAAAGTGTCAACAGCAGTTATCTGTAGACAGAAAAATTTCAGATTTGTCCCCCCATTTTGGTTTTCTGTATTTATTCTTTTTCATATTCATTTCTTTCTCTCCCCTCAAGTTCTTTAGCTCTCTCAAAAGATGAACTCTACCATTCCCCCAACCAAAAGTTAAGAATCATTCAAGCCTTTCAATTATTTAAAAAATAGTTTCTATTAACTCATTCATTCATTCATGTCTCTTTCATTACATCATGTCCCCTTTTCAAGTAAAGGGGACTTCTCTAAAAAAAAGGAAAATAATATAACTACATCCATAGCTATTCAGCTTAAAGTGTTTGGTTAAAAACAGAACGCTGTTTGCAATGAAACCAAACATACAAGTCAGAGGTTCCTTTGTAAGCTATTAAGCCTTCTGAGCCAGAATTAAATAAGATGAGGCAGATTCTATAAATTCAAAAGAAGGAAGAACATTTGTTCTATTGTTCTTTTCTATTGTCACTAGAAAAGCTGACCTGAGGGGCGCCTAGGTGGCGCAGTCCATTGGCTTAGGCTCAGGTCATTATCTCAGGGTGGTGAGATAGATACCCACAATGGGCTCGTGCTCAGGGTGGAGCCTGCTTGGGACGCTCTCTCCCTCTCTGTGAGCCCCTCCCTCTTCCCACGTGCACGTGCACGCATGCATGCGTGCACACTTTCTCAAATAAATTTTTTTCTTTAAAAAAAAAAGGCACACCTGAGCCTCTATACACTACCTATCTCCACAGTCAAGGTCCTAAGTATTTCTTGAAGACAAATGAGACCCAAGTTATCATTAACTATGTGAAATAATGTTTAAATTACTTCTTTTGCCAGTATACTGCTTAAAGATATTCTGAAATAACCCAAAGGAACTCTGAAATAAATCTGAAAGTTTTTAGTGTGTTTAGTGATGCCCTCTATGCTGATATCCTGATTAAGATTACCTGAAAATATAAATACTATGGTATGACTTTTAAAAGCTCAACAGTAGGGGCACCTGGGTGGCTTAGTAGGTTAAGTATCTGACCCTTGTTCTGAGATCAAGCCCCACATCAGCCTCCATGCTCAGTGGGGAGTCGGCTTGAGGGTTCACTCTCTCCCTCTCCCTCCTCAAATACATAAATAAATCTTTTTTTAAAAAAATGGAAAATTGCCTTGTTCATGATAGGAGAGTCTAAGTTCAGGCATTGATGGGACCAAGTCTGGGGATTATGATCAGAGGTGGTTCCTAGGTTTGTACCCTCAAGTTGAAGTTTACTGTTGAGTTTTTATTTTTTAAAGATTTATTTATTTATTTTAGAGAGAAAGAGAGCACGAGTGGGAGGGGACCAATCTCATGACCCTGAGGATCCCAGGACCCCGAGATCATGACCCAAGCCAAAACCAAGAGTCAGCCGCCTAACTGAGCCACCCAGGTGCCCCTGCATTGTGTTCTTTCGAAAAAGGTATCTGCAGTTGATAGAACAAAACCCAAAATTATCTAAGATTACTTTCAATCATTTACCACTTACTAAATGTACAACTGCCATTAAAGAAAAAAACTTATAACGCTTTGTAAGTACAAATAATATATTTTATTGCATCCCTGAAAACAAAAACGAAAAACAAAAATGTCCACATCTACTAAGACTGAACAATTATCCCAAACTTCACCTGGCAATGATATAGAATTAATTTCTTCACATAAAGATAAGAGTATACAGAAAAGAGTTTAGAAAGCTACCTTTCATGAAACAATATTTTCTCATACTTATTTTAATAAAGCATTATAATTATTGCTACTATGTGGGGTAGCATATTATAATAACGAACAATACAATATCCAAAACTAAATTCAATATAGCCTAAATCAAGAAGCTACCTGCACTTAAGCAGTTATTATAGAGAATAAATACTATAAAATATAGGGCACCATACGGCAATTAAATTTGCTACAAAGGAAATTTAAATAAAGGTGTATTTGCTCTATCCTAGAATTATCCAAGATTAGGATCTCTTGTGCTATATACAATAGCTGTTTTCCTGAAAAGAGAATCAATCTTCATAACTTAAATTATATTTTAAATGCTCTTAATTGTTTTTAAGTGGTCATTATATAAAATGAATACCTAATGTATCTGTTACACAAATCCACAATTTCATAAATGGCACTCTTATATAATGCCAACATTTCCAAGCAATTTAATGCAGCACAAATACCTTTATTATACACACCTGGCTAAAGACCTTAAGCATCCCAGACTCACAAATATTTCAGTCTCTCCTCCACTGTCAACATAACAAAAGCAAAAATTACCCAAATGAGGAAATAATGTGCTTTCCACAGATCAAAGACACTCAAAGGATTAAACTTTTAAATTAATATTCACGTATGTGAAAAATCATGAATTAATACTTTACTTATTTTTAATCTCATAAAAATATCTTCTATTCTTCAGGATATATGTAAGAAAATGTTATGTATGAGTTTAGAGATTACTCTTTTTATGTTACTTGTCTCAATGTTTAGAATAGGTTACGGACAGTGGCCATTAACCATTTCAAGATTATACCCTTACAAATGTAATTTTTCAAAATATACAATAATTAACCTCCAGTTATTCTGAAGGATAGTGCAAATGAAGACATTCTTTGGGTCATGATTTCAAAACCTTATTTTCAACATTATACTTCCTTTCTCTGCTCATAATCTGAGTAACAAAATATAGTACTGGCAGTAAGCACATTTTCTAATGACTATTAGTATAACAGTTAAACCTACTGAGAACAAATGACAAAATGATTCAATGACAATATTCTCCACTTGTCTAAAAAACATGTGATATATTTAAATAAATATTTTATAGAAATGAACCCATGTCTTTCAGTGTTTTTTTTCACCTTGATCTCAAACACAAAAGATTTATACAAAGATCACCTACCTGCTTACTACATCAACCATGTTACCAAATTCCCTTTAAGGATATAGTATAGCATTGAGGAGACTTGCCTAAAAGCAAACTAACTTTTAAAATTTATGTACAGAATTAGAGTTCTGTGAATCCAGCATATTCCTCAGAAATGCGTGGGGCTTTTATTGTACAGTATTATTCTATCCCAGCCAGCAACTGAAAAGCTTTCTGCCACAGGATATAATCCACGGTGGGGATGTAGCAGCACAGGTGATCTTCGACTGCTATCTAATGCTGCCTGATGCATTTATCCTTTTATGTGTGGTGACTGGCACCAGGTTCCCACTAGTGCCATTGGTAGTGTTGGTTGCCGAGCCATTCACAACAATATAGTCGACCTTGTTCTCCAGCTTTACCAAACGTTGTAAAATGTCATCTAAAAGGACAGCAATTGTTCTTTTTAGATCCGCTAGGGGAAGAAATCAGAATACACTGTATTAAACACTGATAGAACACTTTATATTTGTGTTTTCCTAGTTTGGGGGGGAACTGAAACATTACTAAGTCATCAGAGAGAAAATATACTAGAGACAAGGCACTCACACTACACATTGGAAAAACCTAATTATTTTAATCAATAGCATCACATACAGAGCTTCCTAAAGGAATTTCAGAGTTATAAATGTGAAACTCACTTTCCTAGTGCAATAAAACACATTTAAAGTCTGTTTCGAAACTGTATTCCCTCTGTAAGGAACCCCATTTACCTTGAGTTTCTTAAGCAGTTTGTAAAGATGACTGTGGACAAGGTAGGTAAGGTAAAAAACCAGGTGCGCTAAGTAAGAAATTCAATGAAATGCAGAAACAAGAAACCTGGATCCTCCAGAAGCTGAAGTACGTGTGTGAGTGGCAGAGCCTTGGATTCAGGGCAGATGCCAGGAAACTGATTAGTGCAACAGAGATACTAGCAGTGGTACTGACTTAAATTTCTTCCAGAATGACAGGGAAGTTAATACCTCTTTGAGAGGTTAAGGGGTTTCAATAGGATTTACCTGGAAAGAATGAAATTATGACTCTTCCTTAGAATTATTTTTTCAAGCTTCCCAAAGGTACCTAGTATATATGAGGTACTCAGTAAGTGGCAACTAATACTGTTATTTTTTGCTGATCCCGAACCAAAAAAGCAACTCTAGCTCTAACAAACATCTAACAATTGTTTGCTGATGGTTCTGTTATAAAGAGAAAAAGCACAAGCAAAATAAAAAACATAAGTTGGATTTCATCAAAATTTAAAACTTTTGGGCATCAAAAAACATTATCCAGAAAGCGAAAATAACAAGCAGAATGGAAGACAATATTTGCAAATCATGTATCTGACAAGGGTTTACTCTCAAAAACATCTAAAAAACCCTTAAACAACAAAAGGACCCAAGTTTTTAAATGAGCAAAGGACTTGAATAGACATTTCCCCAAATAAGATATGCAAATCAATAATAAGCACAAGAAAAGATGCCCGACATCACAATGAGATACCACTTCAACCTAACAGGATGGCTATAATCAAAGAAAGGGAAAAACAGTATGGTACTGGAACAAAAATAAAAACATAGCTCAATGCAACAGATAGACTCCAGAAATAAACCTGTGCTTATATGGTCAATTAATCCATGACAAAGGAGGCAAGAATACACAATAGGAAAAAGATAGTGTCAGGCACCTGGGTGGCTCAATTGGTTAAGCGACTGCCTTCAGCTCAGGTCATGATCCTGGAGTCCAGGGATCAAGTCCCGCATCAGGCTCCCTGCTCAGCGGGGAGTCTGCGTCTCCCTGTGACCCTCCCCCCTCTCATGCTCTCTATCTCATTCTCCTCTCAAATAAATAAATCTTAAAAAAAAAAAGGAAAAAGATAGTGTCTTCAACAAATGGTGCTGAGAAAACTGGACAGCTTCATGCAAAAGAATGAAATTGAACCATTTTCTAACATCATACACAAAAATAAACTCAACAGGGATTAAAACCTAAATGTGAGACCTAAATTCCTACAAGAAAACATAAGCAGTACTTTTTTGACATTGGCCATAGAAACATTTTTCTAGATAGGTCTTCTCTGGCAAGGGAAACAAAAGCAAAATTAAAGTATTGGGACTACACCAAAATATCCACAATATATAAAGAACTTGTACAACTCAACACCAAATTAATAATAATATGATTAAAAATGGGCAGAGGACCATTATAGACATTTTTCCAAAGAAGACATACAGATGGCCAACAGATACATGAAAAGATGCTCAACATCACTTATCATCAAGGAAATGAATGCAAATCAAAACCACAATGAGGGGCGCCTGGGTGGCTCAGTCGTTAAGCGTCTGCCTTAGGCTGGGGTCATGATCCCAGGGTCCTGGGATCAAGCCCCGCATCGGGCTCCCTGCTCCATGGGAAGCCTGCTTCTCCCTCTCCCACTCCCCCTGCTGTGTTCCCTCTCTCTCTGTCTCTCTCTCTGTCAAATAAATAAAATCTTAAAACACACACACACACACACACACACACACACACACACAATGAGAGGGGTGCCTGCCTGGGTGGCTCAGTCAGTTAAGCATCTGTCTTCAGCTCAGGTCATGATCCGGGGGTCCTGAGATGGAGACCTGCGTCGGGATCCCTGCTCAGCAGGGAGCCTGCTTCTCCCTCTCCCCACTGCTCATGCTATCTCTCTCTCTCTTTCCCTCAAATAAATAAAATCTTTAAAACTTTTTAAATTTAGATTTAAAAAAAACCCACAATGAGATATCACCTTACACTGTCAGAATAGCTAAACTCAAAGCAAGAAATAACAAGTGTTAGCGAGGAGGGAGAGAAAAAGGAACCCTCATACACTATTAGTGGGAATGCAAATTGGTGCAGCCACTGAGGAAAATAGTATGGAGGTTCCTCAAAACACTAAAAATAGAATTACCATATAATTCAGTTAATTCCACTACTGGGTATTTACCCAAAGAAAACAAAAACATTAATTTGAAAAGATACAAGCACCCCTATGTTTACTGCAGCATTATTTATAATAGCCAAGATATGGAAGCAACCCAAGTGTCCATCCATAGATGAATGGGTAAAGTAGATGTATTATATATACAATGGAATATTACTCAGCCATAAGAAGGAATGAAATCTTGCCATCTGCAACATGGATGGAGATAGAGAATATAATGCTAAGTGAAATAAGTCAGACAGAAAAACACAAATACCATATGATTTCATTCCTATGTAGAATTTAAGAAACAAAACAAATGAACAAAGAAAAAAAGAGACAAAAAAATAGATTCGCAAATACAGAGAACTGGTGGTTGCCAGAGGGGTGGTATGTAGGGGAGATGGGTAAAACAGATAAAAGAGGATTAAGAGTACACTTATCTTGATACACCTGAAACTAATATAATAACACTGTTAATTATGCTTCAACAACAACAAAAAATTTTTAGGAGAAAATAAGCATTGGTAAGATATGGAGAAACTGGAACTCTCATACACTGCTGGTGTGAATATACAATGGTGCAACCACTGTAGAAAACAGTTTGGCAGTTCCTCAAAAAGCTAAACGTAAAACTACCACATGACCCTGGAATTCCACTCCTAGGTTTGTATACATTCCCCCAAATTGAAAAGAGACTCAGAGATACTGGTACACCAATATTCACAATAGCCCAAAGGTGGAAACAACCCAAGTGTCCACCAATAGATGAAGAGATTGACAAAATGTGGTATATGCATGCAATGGAGTATTATTTGGTGGATGATGTTCTCTCTTTTTTAGATGGGGGAGGGGAAGAGGGAGAGAGAATCTTTTTTTTTTAAGATTTTATTTATTTATTTGAGAGAGAGAGAATGAGAGATAGAGAGCATGAAAGGGAAGAGGGTCAAAGGGAGAAGCAGACTCTCTGCCGAGCAGGGAGCCCGATGTGGGACTCGATCCCGGGACTCCAGGATCATGACCTGAGCCGAAGGCAGTCGCTTAACCAACTGAGCCACCCAGGCGCCCCAGGAGAGAGAATCTTAAGCAGGCTCCACACCCAGCTTAGAGCCCCATGCAGGGCTCCATTTCACAACCCTGAGATCATGACCTAAGCCAAAATCAAGAGTCAGACACTTAACTGACTGAGCCACTCAAGTGCTCCAAAAGGGATGATGTTCTGAGACATGCTACAATATGGATGGATTTAAATACATTATACAAAGTGAAATAAGCCACACACAAGAAGGGACAAATATATGGTTCCACTTATGTGAACTACCTAGAATAGACACATTCATAAAGACAGAAAGTAGATTAGAGTTTACCAAAGACCAGGGAAATGGGGAAAGGGCAAGTTCTTGCTTAATCGTTAGTTTCATGTTTAGAGTGATGCAAGTTTTATAAAGTTAATAGTAATGGTTGTACAACACTGTAACTATAATTAACACCACTGAACTATATACTTTAAAAATGATTAAAATGGGGGCGCCTGGGTGGCTCAGTTGGTTAAGCAACTGCCTTCGGCTCAGGTCATGATCCTGGAGTCCCGGGATCAAGTCCCGCGTTGGGCTCCCTGCTCGGCGGGGGGCCTGCTTCTCCCTCTAACCCTCCCTGCTCTCATGTACTCTCTCTCTCTCTCTCACTCTCACTCTCTCAAAATAAATGAATAAATCTTTAAAAAAAATAAAAAAATAAAAATGATTAAAATGTCAAATTTAATGTTATATTTGTCATAGTGTTTAAAAAGTGAAAAAATATCCAAAAGGAGTAATAATAGTAGTGGTGGTGGGTGGTGGTAGAGGGTGATAAGAAAATGCTTATTATAAAATAAAACAAAAAATTAGAAACTATTTATTAAAAATAAAACAAGAAATCAATGTAATATAAAGTGAGGTGAAAACTTTATTTGGAGGAAGTCTAAGCATGGAAGAATGAGACTTTCCAAGAAGTGTATCTTCTGGCATCATTCATCATGAGAACTTACATATTCTAATTTGGTGGAAATGTATAAGAAAAAAAAAGTATAAGAAAAATCCTGTGACAAGAAGCATTTAGGGATGAAATGTCTAACTGTACCCCAAAGAGCATATACATCCGTATAGAGAAGGAAAGATAAAAACAAATGCAGAAAAGTTTTTAGCAAATGGTGAGTATAGATGAAAGATACAGGATGTTTATTATATAATTTGACCTAATTTTCTGTAGATTGAAAATTTTCAAAATAAAAGATCAGGAAGAAGAGACATTTCTTTATTAAGATCTTCCAATCAAGAGTTACAATAGTATTAGATAAACAGGAGAGACTTAAATATTTCTTAAAAATCTTTCAGCAACAAGACTAAAGGATCTGTTTTCCCTGGGGGTTACATCCTGTATATCTGAAGAGGTAGCAACATGGGCTAGAAAGGTCTAGATAGAACAGACTGGGGTGGGGGCGGGGGTTGTCGATCAGCATGTTAATATAAAATGAAGCTAAAGCCCCAGGATGTTTGACACCAAGCTGAGGTGTGACCTGAATTACAAAGGTACAGCCTAATCATTGATTAGAATTATGGTTTAATAACAAAGGAAAAGGTAGAACTAATGCAAAACAACTATTTGGTAATTTTACTTTAATAATGTCCTAAATTGTTAAATGAAGCCTTCCAAATATTCTAAGAACTGGGGTTGTTTTTTGAGAGAGAGAGAGAGAGAGTGCACAGGTGCGCGCTGGTGAAGTGGGGAGGGTCAAAGGGAAAGAGAATCTCAAGCAGGCTCCACGCCCAGCACAGAGCCTAACACAGGGCTCAATCTCACAAGCCTGAGATCATAGCCTGAGCTGAAATCAAGAGTCAGAGGCTTAACCCGCTGAGCCACCGAGGCACCCCTAAAATCAACTGTTTTAATAAAACATTAAAAAAACTCAGATTTCAACTATTTTGCTCCATGACATAAAATCAGTTGACAAAAATGAAACTACTGTTTCCTGAACCTGGGATTCTTTTGAATATACCAAAATTCCCTTTCTCTAAAATTCACAATATAATTTTATGTTTACACCTGATGGGATTACATATTTATGGGAAGTACATGTTTATATTATAGGGGAGTCCACAGTACTCATCCATAAAGCCCTATCACTGAAGGTACTGGCTTATTACTAACTCCTTTCCTGCCCCTTTTCAGGACCCCTAAGAGCTACTTGAAAGCAGTATCATAGCCATCCTTTTACTCTCAGGTCACAATTTTGATACTTATCACACAGCGGACACTCAACAAATGTTTGAAATAAACATTTGCTGAATGTCTGACTCGTGTGTTTGGTAGGTGATATCATTGTTGAGATTGATGTAAAGGATCAGATTTAGGAAATAAAACGCTTTTTTTTTTTTTTACAAGATTTTAGTTATTTATTAGAGAGAGAGCACAGGCAGGGGAGGGGCAGAGGGCAATGGAGATGCAGACTCCCCACTGAGTATGGAGCCCTATGCCCTATGTGGGACTCGATCCCAGGACCCCAAGATCATGACCTGGATGTCAGATGCTTAACCAAATGAGCCACCCAGGTGCCCTGGAAATAAAGCTTTTAAGGCTGTTCTGTTTCTGCTTTAAGCTTCCCTATTCTGGAAGAAGAAATCAAATAGTTTAAGGTGGGGGAAAAGGAAAGAAAGAAAAAAATGAGCTGTAACAGACACAGATACCATCAAAATTATACCTAGCCCAATTATTTCACTGTACACAAAAACCAAAAGGAGAATATAATGCTATTAAATATACTAAAAATATTGCATATAAAAAGATTTTAACTACACTAAACATAATCAGGGACTGTGAGGCACAGCAGGAAGCCACTATCATACCAAGGCCTATGAAACACAGGGAGAAAGCAGTGACGTAACCAGAGCCCAAGTCCCAGGCCACCCAGTGGAAAACAAAGCCAAGGCAGGCAGTCTAGGAGAAGCTGGAGCTAGGAAAGAGAGGGAGGCAGTAAGGGAGGCAGACAGGGAGCGAGAAAAATACCCTAGCCTTTCCCTTCCTCCTACTTTCCAAACTCCTGCCAATGCCCCTCATTGGCTGAACCCGGGCAGAAGCTCGCTGATTTGGGAACTTGGGAAACACTACCTACTCAAATCACCTCCCTTGAGATACAAAACAGAAGAGAGAAAAGGTAAGTAACAAATCTGAAGGCAGCCAGGCACAGGACCAGCACAAACAGCAAGTATCCATGCCTTCGGGAACCCCATACTTATGTCTCTCTGCTTTGATTTTACTCTTATTTATATCTCAATAGGTTTTGCTGTTAGTATCCTTATGAGCTGCCTCAAATCTGTTACATAGAAGAGAGGCAGATATAAATAAAGATAACCACATATGTACACAAAAAAAGGAATAAAATGTAGTAAAATTCAAAATGACTAATGAAAATAAAAGTATTTAATATATCATATAAATCAAAAACTTTGCCTTATTAATATTTTTCAAATTCAGGGACGGCTCAGTCGTTAGGCATCTGCCTTGGGCTCAGGTCATGATCCCAGGGTCCTGGGATCGAGCCCCATGTTGGGCTCCCTGCTCAGCGGGAAGCCTGCCTCTCCCTCTTCCACTCCCCCTGCTTGTATTCCTGCTCTCGCTGTGTCTCTCTGTCAAATAAATAAATAAAAGATTTAAAAAATATTTTTTTTCAAATTCAAATTGATCTTTTACCACCAGTAACATCAGCTTAATGGTACAAGAAAGCAAGCTTAGAAGTCACTTGTTAATTATCAAAGTGAATTACCTACTATAAAGTTTATTATGAAGCTACTAGCAAAAAAAAAAAAAAGACTGCTTCCTAAGAAACATGAACTAATTTAAATTGAACAAAGACAGCACTGTTAGGTAAAAGCGGTTTCAAAAACCTCATAAACTCTACAATTAAATGTACATTGTTTAATCTTTTACATTTCTAATACGGCCACCTTCTCGCACCGAGTCATTCAATGAAAATTTTATTACTTCTTTACTTCAGAGTGCAAGACACACTGTTTAGACCTCATGAATGAATCCAGATATGTTCCTGTCAAATTTTAAATACAAATTAAGGGGCGCCTGGGTGGCTCAGTCGTTAAGCGTCTGCCTTCGGCTCAGGTCATGATCCCAGGATTCTGGGATCGAGCCCCGCATCAGGCTCCCTGCTCAGCGGGAAGCCTGCTTCTCCCTCTCCCACTCCCCCTGCTCGTGTTCCCTCTCTTGCTGTGTCTCTCTCTGTCAAATAAATAAATAAAATCTTTTTAAATAAATAAATAAATACAAATTAAATGCCAAGGGACATAAAATAAGCCTAATTTTTCTTAAATGAGAAAAGAAAAGCTGGAAAATGAACTTAACTAAATGATATATATCATAAATAAGCTACATTTTAAATAGCCACATCAAAATCACTTCTAACAGGAATTCTGAAATTAACTTTCCTTTAACATATTTAGGATATAAAAACTACTCATTTTAGAGGTTTGGTTTGCCTTTTTAATGGTACATAACTTTTCTACTTTGAGATAATTGTAGATTTATAGTTGTAAGAAGTAATACAGAAATTCCTGCACCTTTACCCAGTTTCCCGCAATAGTAACATCTTAAAGAACTATATACAACATTACAACCAGAATACTGACATCAATACAGTCGAAAATGCAGAATATTTCTATCACCACAAAAATCCCTGTTACCCTTTCATAGTAATACCTACTTGACTGTGTGGAATTGATATTCCTATTTAAACCTCTGTTAGAATTATCTAGTGAAGCCATCTGGGCCTAGAGATTTCTTTTTGGGGAGTTCTTAAGCTATAAATTAAATGTCCCTAATAGTTATAGAGCTCCCACAATTTTTTTTAAGATTTTATTTATTTGACAGAGAGAGAGACAGCGAGAGAGGGAACACAAGCAGGGGGAGTGGGAGAGGGAGAAGCAGGCCTCCAGCTGAGCAGGGAGCCCGATGCAGGGCTCGATCCCAGGACCCTGGGACCATTACCCAAGCCCAAGGCAGACACTCAACAACTGAGCCACCCAGGTGCCCCAGAGCTCCCACAATTTTTATATTGTATTTTCATTTTTATTTAGTTCAAACTATTTTTTAAATTTCCCTTCAGACTTCTTCTTTGATCCATAGATTTAGAAATGTGTTGTTTAGTTTCCAATTACTTGGAGATTTTCCCTGTTACTGATTTCTAGTTTGAGTTCATTGTGGTCAGAGAACACACTCTGTATAATTTTAATTATTTTAAATGGATTGAGGTTTGTTTTATGGCCCATGTGATCTATTTTAGTAACTACTCGATGGACTCAAAAAAACAAGTATATTCTGCTGTTGACGGAGCTTCTATATGTATAAGATCTCATTGGTTAGATTGTATTCTTCAGATCTTCTATATCTTTGCAGATTTTCTAAGTAGTTCTATCAGTTCCTGAGAGCGGGTTCCTGTTTAAGGTCTCAATTATAATTGTGGATTTACCTATTTCTTTTAATTCTACCACTTTGTAGATACAAATTAGGATTGTTATTTCTTCTGGGTGGTTTGACCCTTCTATGATTATACAATGTCCTTCTCTGACTTTGCTAGTTTTCTTTGCTCTAAGTCTGCTTTATCTGATATTAATGGAACCCCTCCTACTTCCCTTTGATTAATGTTTGCATGATATATCTTTTTCCATCCTTTTACTTTCAGCCAGCCAATATTATTAAATTTGAAATGAGTTTCTTGCAGAGAGCACATACTTGGGCCACATTTCCTAATCCAGTCTGCCAATGTCTTTTAACTGGTATATTTAGAATATTTATATTTAGGGGCACCTGGGTGGCTCAGTCGGTTAAGCATCTGCCTTCAACTCAGGTCATGATCTCAGGGTCCTGGGATCGAGCCCCACATCGGGCTCCCTGCTCAGTGGTGAGTCTGCTTCTCCCTCTCCCTCTATGATCTCTCTTGCTCTCACTCTCTCTCAAATAAATAAAAATCTTTAAAAAAAAAAAACACATGTTTAATGTAATTGTTATATATCAGGACTTAAGTCTGCCATTTAATTTTTTGTTTTATTTGTTCTGTTTTTAACTTCCCTGTTTTCTGTTTCCTGCTTTCTTGTAGGTTATTTGGAATATTTTTTAGAATTCTGTTTTTGGTTTATCAGTAGTGTTTCTGAATGTATCTTTTTGTAAAGTTTTAGTGGTTGCTCTAGATATTACAGCATATACATAATTTATCACAATGATTTTACTTGAGTGAAATACATAAGCTTAACCTCTCTTTACCACTGATGATGCATTTTATGTCAGCTTGGCTAGGCTATAGTGCCTAGACAATACACCAATCTACATGTTATTGTGAAGGCATTTTTAAGATGTGATTCACATCACTTCTCAATATAATATGAGTGGACCTCATTCAACCAGCTGACGACCTTAAGAAAGAAGACTGAGGTTCCTAGAATAGGAAGGAATTCTACCTCCAGACTGACTGCCTTCAAACTCAGGACTGTAATGTCAACTCCAGCCAGAATTTTCAGCCTATCAGCCTATCCTGCAGATTTTGACTTTCCAGCCCTCACAATTGTATAAGCCAATTTCTTAAAAGTCCATCAATCTCTCTCTCTGCTCTGGAAAACCCTAATATACCATCCTTTTACCCTATTCCATTTATATTGCCTTAAATATTTCCTTTACATACATTTAGAATCACATCCACGTTACAATTTCGGCTTCAATCATCATAGTTTAGAAAACTCAAGAAGAAACCTACTGAATTACCCTTATTTTTTTTTAAGATTTTATTTATTTGAGAGAGAGAGAATGAGAGATAGAGAGCACGAGAGGGAAGAGGGTCAGAGGGAGAAGCAGACTCCCCGCTGAGCAGGGACCCCGATGTGGGACTCGATCCCGGGACTCCAGGATCATGACCTGAGCCGAAGGCAGTCGCTTAACCAACTGAGCCACCCAGGCGCCCTAAATTACCCTTATTTTTATTTGCTGTGTTCTGTCTTCCTTCCTGACAGTTCCAAGGTTCCTTTTTTGTTTAGAGTACTTCCTTTAGCCATCTCTTAGAGTAGGTCTGCTAATCTTTTCCTTCGTCTGGGAAGGTTTTGATATCCCTTTCATTCCTAAGGGATATTTTCATTGGGTATCGAATTCTATATTTTTTTAAATATTTATTTATTTAAGTAATCTCTACACTCAACATGGGGCTTGAACTCACCACCCTAAGATTAAGAGTCTCATGCTCTTCTGACTGAGCCAGCCAGGAGTCCCTAGAATTCTGTATGACTAGTTATTTCCTTCCAGCACCTTAAGAATATTTTGTCACTTCCTTCAGGCCTCAGTGGTTTCTGATGAGAAATGCACTGTTATTTGAATTATTTTTCCACTAGAAGGTGTCATTTTTTTTCCCCTCCAGTTGCATTTAAGATTTTTTTTCTAGTTGCTCTGTAAGTTTTCAAAGTTTAATTATGATATATCTTGACATGGATTTGGGGGCTTACCCTACTTAGGGTTCACTCAGCTTCTTAAATATAAGGTCTACGTCTCACCAAATTTAGGGATTTTGCAACCATTATTTTTTTGAGTACTTTTCCAGCTCTGCCCTTATTCTCCTCTCCTTCCAAAACACCAATGACACAAATGTTACATCTTTTGTTATAGTCCCACAGGTTTCTAAATCTCTGGGGATTTTTTCCAAGTCTATTTTTTCTCTTGTTCAGATTGGGTAATTATATTGTTCTATATTCCAGTTCACTGATTCTTTCATTTCCATTCTGTTAAGTCAATCTGCTGAGCTTTTTATTTCAATTACTGTACTTTCCAGTTCAAAAACTTCCATTTGGTTTTTCTTTATATGTTCTATTTATATCCTGAGACTTTCTATTCCTTTGTTGAGGTTATTTTTTCATTTGCTCTATGTTCATTAATTCCTCATTGGAGCATTTTTAATGACTGCTTTAAAATCTTTTTCAGATAATTCTAACACCTGCCAATGATTGTCTCTCTCATTCAGTTAGAGATTTAACCAATTCTTGGTAGGACAAGTGATTTTTATTTGAAACCTGGACACTTACATATTAGTTTATGAGATAAACTGGATCTTATTTAAACCTCCTGTATTAGATAGTTTTCTGATAACTACTGTGGCAGGGCAGAGGGGTGCCCCCTTACTACTGCCTGGTGGAAGAAGCCTAAGTTCCCCATTTAGCCTCCATTGTCACCTGAGGGTGGTGAGCTCCTCATCACTGCTGAATGGAGGTAGGAGTTCCAGGTCCCGAAGTACTCTTCACTGATACTGTGGTGGGGATGGCCTCCCTACCCCTGGGCAATAGTGAAAGTCCTGACTCTCCATTAAGACTCCTCTGACATCACCCCAGAGAGTGTGGGATGGGCACCTCACTACTGCCAGGTGGGCATGGAAGTCCTGGCTCCCCATGTGGTCTCCAGTGGTACCATGAAGGTGGGGGATTTGGATGCCTCATTATAGCATCACCAGGGTGGAAATGTAGGCTCCCCATTTGGCCTTTGATCATGCAGGTAGTGGTGCAGCCACAATATTTTTCTGTGATGTCTGGCTGGAGAATTGTTATTGTCTAAAAGTTTTCTGTCTTGCCAGGCTGCCCCTTTCTTGGCTACAAGAACAGGTTTCTATTGGGGAGGTTACTGGCTTCTTCAGCTCTAAGTCTGGAATGTATGAGGTTAAAACAAAACAAAACAGGGGTGCCTGGGTGGCTCAACTGGTTAAGTGTCTGCCTTTGGCTCAGGTCATGATCCCAGCATCATGGGATCAAGCCCCGCATCGGGCTCTCTGCTCAGGGGGGAGCCTGCTTCCCCCCCCACTCTTGCACTCTCTCTCACTCTAATAAATAAATAAAATCTTAAAAAAACAAATTGGGATCATACCACTGTCTTGAGGTCCCTAGCCAGTCTGACTTTTTCTCTTCTAGATCCTTATGCTTGTTTTATATAAAATGTCCAGAGTTGGGGTGCCTGGGTGGCCCAGTCATTAAGCATCTGCCTTCAGCTCAGGTCACAATCCCAGGGTCCTGGGATTGAGCCCCACATTGGCTCCCTGCTCCGCAGGAAGCCTGCTTCTCCCTTTCCCACTCCCCCTGCTTGTGTTCCCTCTCTCACTATATCACTCTGTCAGATAAATAAAATCTTTAAAAAAAAAAACGTCCAGAGTTTTCAGTTGTACTTAAATGGGAAAAGGGAAAGATGGATAGCATAGGAACAGGGAAAGGGATCCCCATCTTCTCAAAGTCCCTAGTTCAGGTAATTTTTTTTAATTGGTTTTCTTCAACCTTAAAAGATATTCTCTAGGGCTGCCTGGGTGGCTCAGTCGTTGGGTATCTGCCTTTGGCTCCAGTCATGATCCCAGGGTCCTGGGATTGAGCCCTGCATCGGGCTCCCTGCTCGGTGGGAAGCCTGCTTCTCCCTCCTCCACTCCCCCTGCTTGTGTTCCCTCTCTCTGTCAAGTAAATAAATAAAATCTTAAAAAAAAAAAAAGATATTCTCTAGGGGCGCCTCGGTGGCTCAGTCGGTTAAGCGTCTACCTTCAGCTCAGGTCATCATCTCTGGGTCCTGGGATCCAGCCCTGCATCAGGCTCCATACTCAGTGGAGAGTCTGCTTCTCCCCCTCCCTCTACCCCTACCCCCATTTGTATGCTTTCTCTCTCAAATAAAATTTTTAAAAAAAGGATTCTGTAGCAGCTTGTTTTCTGAAAATGTTTATAGCACTGTTTCCATTCACTACTTATATAATAGCTTACATATTTGAAAAAATTGATTCAATTAAGAAAATTTAACCTCCATTTCTTTTTTTTTTTTAAGATTTTATTTATTTATTTGACAGAGAGAGACACAGTGAAAGAGGGAACACAAGGGGGGGGAGTAGGAGAGGGAGAAGCAGGTTTCCTGCGGAGCAGGGAGCCCAATGTGGGGCTCAATCCCAGGACCCTGGGATCATGACCTGAGCTGAAGGCAGACACTTAACTGACTGAGCCAACCAGGCGCCCCTTAACCTCCATGTCTAAAGGGAATTTTTTATAGACTTATATGGAAGAACAACTATTTGTTAACTTATTTGCAGAAAAGCATTTAAATATCAGTATTAATTGTTCTCCAATTCTCCCAAACTATTTTTCAAGTCCATCTTTTAAAAATGTTTAGCCACACAGGCAGACAGGAAAACCAAAACTCTTAAAAGAAAGTAGGGTCAGTCTCCGGAGGGAAAAAGTCTGTACTGATAAAACACTAGTATTGCTACAGATTCAGGAACAGTATAGGAAACCATGCATCAACTGCAAAGTGTCCTCTTAACAGTCACTGTGAAGCTCAGAGCAAGTATCCCCAATTCATTGTTCTAGGCAAAACCCAGAACCCAAAAGAGATGTTACATGGGAAGAAACAAAATTACATCAGAGAAGACTAAGAACATTGAGAAAAAGACATAAAGCAGTTAGAAATGAGTTTATGTTACAGATAAAGCACAAGTTACTGCTCAAAATTTACAGACTATGATCTATAAAGCTGAACTGATCTGCCTATGACCTTTGCAATAGTAACAATCCACTGAAGACTAGCATTTAAAAAAAAATCAGGTTAGGGGTGCCTGGGTGGCTCAGTGGGTTAAGCATCTGCCTTGGGCTCAGGTCATGATCTCGAGGTCCTGGGATCAGGCCCCAAGTCCAGCTCCCTGCTCAGCAAAGACTCTGCTTCTCCCTCTCCTTCTCCCTCTGCCCCTCCCCCAACTCGTGCCCACTTGCACTCTCTCTCGCAAATAAATAAAATCTTTAAAAAAAATTAGCTTATGCTTGTTCTCCCAACCTGGAAAAACAGGTTAAATAGCTCATGGGAAGACTGTTCAATAAATGTTTTTAATTGACTAGCTTTTTTGTATAGCAATGAGAAGCAAATGGTTTCTATAGATGGCTAAAGGTTCAAGTACTCCAGAACTTGTAAAATTCTCATTTTATTGTAACTTACATTGCCATGTCAAACTAATGGAGCAAAAGATGGAATTCAAATAATCAATCTAGACTAATTGGCTACCTAATTTGGAAAAAAGAACCTGCATCTCTTACTGCTCGCACCAGAAATTTCAACTACATTACAGACCTAAATGTAAAAACAAAAACCCCCCACCATATTAGAGTGTAAGCTTTGGAGGAAAAATCTTAAGCATAGAATGAAACAATAAAAATGATAGACTACAGGGTGCCTGGCTGGCTCAGTCATTAAGCATCTGCCTTCGGCTCAGGTCATGATCCCAGGGTCCTGGGATCGGGCCCTGCATCGGGCTCCCTGCTCCGCGGGAAGCCTGCTCCTCCCTCTCCCGCTCCCCCTGCTTGTATCCCCTCTCTCGTGTCTCTCTCTGTCAAATAAATAAAATCTTAAAAAAAAAATGATAGAATACATGAATTTTTAAAACAAGTTATTAGGCAACTAAAACCAGAGGGAAAACATTTGCAACATATAATAACAGCATTAATGTCTTTATAAATAATCAGTCAATTAAGAAATTTCCCAGCAGAAAAATTGGCAAAGGATACAAACAATTCATTCACACAAACAAAAAATACAAATAGCCAACAAACAAAATCTTTTAACCTCTCCTATAAACAAAGAAATGCAAAAGCAAACAATTAAAAGTCAGTCATTTAAAAATTAAATAAAATTGGTACAGTGTGGAGAAACTGGCATTTTCACACTGGTGGGAAAGTGGTAGTAGGAATGTATACTGGTGGGGCCATTCTGAAAGACAATCTCACAAATGTTTACTAAATTTAACATGCATATCCTTGACCAAAAAATTTCACTTCTAGGAAATCAACCCTCCGGAAACATTCACACAAACACGAAATATCCACACACTTACACATATATTTCATACCGTACATACATACATTGCAGCATTGAATCAAACACAAAAAAGGTTAGCAACAAATTATACATCATTACAAAATAAGTGGGCAGGGGTGGGGGGGCAGGTTAAGGAATATTTATAAAGTGAAACAATATTAAGTCATTGTAAAGGATAATTAGACCTATATGTAATAACATGGAAAGATATTCACAGTAATTAAGTGAAAACAGATAAGCTGCAAACTAGTATCCACAGAATTCCATTTTTGTTCAAAATCAAACAATGTGCTAGGTCATGCGTAGGCAAACTACAGCTGGTTGGCTGACTGTCTTGGTAAATAAAAGTTGCGCTGGAACACAGCCATGCTCATTTATTGCAATGGAGACCATATGACCCACAAATCTGAAAATATTTACTGTTTAGCCCTTAAAGGAAAAGTCCCAATATGGGCCAAATTAACCGACATTCTCTCTGCCCTACTTTTACTTATCTATGTTGTATATTTCTGCAATATTAGAATGTTTATAATAAACATATATTTATAATCAGAACCAAGTAAAGCAGTATTTCTGGGAATTGGTTAAATACATGTGGGCATTAAATGATGTAGGTACATATTCACTGACATAGAAATATTTCCACCATACATTAAATTTTAAAATAGTTTATCAAATACCATATATAGATACCTCTGAAGGTTGCTTTCAAAACGAAGTCGTTATATGCAGCTGGGCAGCATAGCACAGATGGCTGCTACCTTTTAAAATATCACAGTTATGGGGCGCCTGGGTGGCTCAGTTGGTTGAGCGACTGCCTTCGGCTCGGGTCGTGATTCTGGAGTCCCGGGATCAAGTCCCGCATCGGGCTCTCTGCTCAGCAGAGAGTCTGCTTCTCCCTCTGACCCTCTCCCCTCTCACGCTATCTCATTCTCTCTCTCTCAAATAAATAAATAAAAAATCTTTAAAAAAAAATCAGTTATTTTGTTCAAGTAGAAGGAATTTATTTTCAAGTATTTCTCTTGTTCTAAAAGATTTGCTTCTTCGTTGTTTCTTTTTTTTTTTAAGATTTTATTTATTTATTTGACAGACAGAGACACAGCAAGAGAGGGAACACAAGCAGGGGGAGTGGGAGAGGGAGAAGCAGGCTTCCTGCCGAGCAGGGAGCCCAATGCGGGGCTTGATCCCAGGACCCTGGGACCATGACCTGAGCCGAAGGCGCCCCTTCTTTGTTGTTTCTATCAGTGTCCTTAGACTAAGCAGAATGTAAAACAATGTAATTTCTGCATCTCTGTCTGCCACAAGTACCTCCATCTCGTGTATAGCAGCTCCTTCATCTCTAAGTCATCTAAATTTGATCCTCAAGCGCAAATGCAGGTTAACCCTCATCAATTCATAAGAACCGTCATAAAGGGGAGAAGAAAAATAGAAAGTGTCCAGGGTACTCCCAGATAAAGATGGTAAACTGAAAAAATGCATTTAACCTCTGAAAGAGGACTTCAACCACCTCCATTTTGACCTCAGTCTGTACTTTCTAACTGATTAAGTTCTTTTCCAGCTTATCTCTTAACTCTGGCAAAAGATCTTGTGGACAAAGCATCCCATGATGGGAACCCAAACTACCCCCTCAAGTATAAGGACTGCCCTGAGCCAGCAAGACCCTGCATGATTGACCCCAAGACAGTGATCAATTGAACCTTCACTGCCTACCTGCAAATACCCACCAACCTTTGTCCCACATTTTCCTTACATAAATCTGGAAGCATTTTCAGCACTTTGGAGACAAACTTAGGGACACTAGTCCACTGTCTCCCAGTGGTGGCCTCACTGAAATAAATTCCTTTCTTGTTTCACCACCGCTCATTGTCTCTGCCTCTGCATTTTGTCAGGGCAAGTGGCAGAACGTGGTCTGTTTCAGCCTCCCAGAGCCAGATGCTCTCGCACCCCTGCATCTTGGCTACATGGATACGCCACTAAAACAGTAAGGGTGCTTTTTGCTCTTTTTCTTTCTTTCTTTTTTTAAGCATAAAACCACGAAGCCAAGAGGCTTCTGGGTGGCTCAGTTGTTAAGCGTCTGCCTTAAGCTCAGGTCATGGTCCCCTCCCACTCCCACTCCCCCTGCTTGTGCTCACTCTCTCGCTGTGTCTCTGTGTCAAATAAATAAAATCTTAAAAAAAAAACTACAAAGCCAAAGATAACAGAAGACAAGACAATAGCAACACAACTCGAGAAACTGGAAAGCAGAGAGATGAGTGTCAGCTGACTTAGCAGACCTGAAAATGTTGGATCTTAAAAGAGAAGAAAAACCAAGAAGCAATTCGATTACCACCACAAAACTGTGGGGTTCTTTTTTTTTTTTTTTTTTTAAAGATTTTATTTATTTATTTGAGAGAGAGAATGAGATAGAGAGAGAGCATGAGAGGGGAGAGGGTCAGAGGGAGAAGCAGACTCCCCGCCGAGCAGGGAGCCTGACGTGGGACCCGATCCCGGGACTCCAGGATCATGACCCGAGCTGAAGGCAGTCGCTTAACCAACTGAGCCACCCAGGCGCCCAAAACTGTGGGGTTCTTAAAAGGCCCAGGGATTGTTATACTGGGTACCAGTGAAAATAGGGGGTGGAGCACCTGGGTGGCTCCTTGGTTAAGCATCCAACTCTTGATCTCACCTCAGGTCTCAATCTCAGGGTCGAGTTCAAGCCCCTTATTGGGCTCCACACTGGGCATGGAGCCTACTTTAAAAAAAGAAAAGAAAATAGGGGAAAAGAAAAGACTAAAATAGAAGAATTGGGTGAAAATTCATGTATGATGACATTTGATTCCTAAATTATCTAGAACACTCCCACACTGGGCAATAGTCCCTCACCCACTGCAGAAAATATGAGATGCATTTTCTGAAGTCAGTAAAACAGTTTAGGGCCTGGGTACAACACTGAAAACTCAAGGAGTAAATGAAAATTTACATTTCACTCACTCAGTGAAGCTGAGACTACCCCTCCTCCCCCAGCCTTTTCCTCTCATTCAGATCCTAGAACACTTGGAGGCCTACACTCTCCAACAAGAGACTGGAAGTCCTTCTCTAGGGAATCTGATCAGCTCAAGAGGAAAGGCCTAAATACACTGTTATTTGGGATACCACAAAGAAATAGACACTGATATTATGTAAGAGAGTTCGGCAGGCCTTTGTCCCTAGTTCCTGGAAGGTAGCCTCTAAATGTTTAGAATTTCTTGAGTGATAAGAGTGTCTGTTGTTCCCGGTGGGCCTGTGGGGCCCCACCTGATAGTTTATATTAACAAGGTGACTGAGACTAGAACCTTAGTTTGTGCTAATGAGATAACTCAGGATGGGGGCTGGACATGCCAGAAAAGACCAAACTATATGTGATTAGAGAGTCAAGACTTTTCAGTAATGTCAGATGAGAGAGAAGGGCTGGAAATCGAATTCAACCATCTGGCCAATAATCTAATCACACCTCTCTCCCTTGCTCTGCATGCTCTCTTGCTCTCTCTCTCTCAAATAAATCAATCTTTATTCTTTTAAATTTATTTGAGAGAGAGCACAAGTCGGGGAGAGGGGCACGGGGAGAAGGAGAAGCAGACTCCTAGCTGAGCAGGGAGCCTGATGTGGGACTCAATCCCAGGACCCTGGGATCATGACCTAAGCCAAAGGCAGATGCTAACCAACTGAGCCACTCAGGCGTCCCTAAATGAAATCCTTAAAAAAATAAAAAAATAAAAAATAAATCACACTTACACAATAAAACCCCAATAAAAATTCTGAACACTAAGTCCAGGTAAGCTTCCCTACGTAACAATATTCTTAATATGGTCACACCCTGGAGTAATGCAAACTGATTCCATGGGGAGAAAACAAGAGAAACTTTGCATTTGGAACGCTCTCAGACCTTGCCCTATGTGTCTCCCTATGGCTGGTTCTGATTTTCTTTTTGCTATAATAAAACTATAATAGTAAGTACAGTGCTTTCAGGGAGTTCTCTGAGGTGATCTAGTTCATTACTGAACCTCAGGGGGTAGTGTGAACACTCAAATTTGTAGTCAACCGGTCAGATCTAAGAGTGGTCCTGGGACATCCAAATTTGTGGCTAATGTGTAAAGTGAGGGCAGTATTGTGGAGGATTATGCCCTTAACCTGTGAAATCTGGCCTAACTCCAGGTAGTTGGTATCAGAAGTCATTACAAATATTAAGGATACTACCAAGGCAATGTCCCAGCCAGATCATCCTGTAGTGAATACCACCCAACAACTCAACACTTTGTTTTTTGTTTTTTGGGGTTTTAAGATTTTATTTATTTATTTGACAGAGAGAGACACAGCAAGAGAGGGAACACAGGCAGGAGGAGTGGGAGAGGGAGAAGCAGGCTTCCTGAGGAGCAGGGAGCCCGATACAGGGCTCGATTGCAGGACCCTGGGATCATGACCTGAGCTGAAGGCAGACACTTAACGACTGAGCCACCCAGGCGCCCCAACTCAACACTTCCTATCAAACTTTTAGTGTGTTGGTCTTCAAAGTTTAAGGGGTACCTGGCTTGCTCAGTAGGTAGAGTGTGGGACTCTTTTTTTTTTTTCTTAAGATTTTATTTACTTGACATGGAGAGAGAGAGAGAACACAAAGCGGGGGAGAGGGGCAGAGGGAGAAGAAGAGCAAGAAGCAGACTCCCCAGTGAGCAGGGAGCCTGATGCAGAGCTTGATCCCAGGAACCTTGGGATCACAAGAGCCAAAGGCAGACACTTAACCGACTGAGCCACCCAGGCACCCTGAATGTAGGACTCTTGATCTCAGGGTTGCAAGTTTGAACCCTGAGTTAGGTGTAGAGATTACTTAAAAAACACAAAATCTTGGGGCACCTAGATGGCTCAGTTAGGCATTGAACTCTTGATTTCAGCTCAGGTCATGATCTCAGGGTTGTGGGATCGAGCCCTGTGAAGGGCTCTGCGCTCAGCACAGAGTCTGCTTGTCCCTCTCCCTCCCACCCTCCCCTTCTTCCCCACTCTCCACAAGAGCTTCTGCCCACACTCGCTTGAACTCTGTAAAATAAAGAAATAAATAAATTCTTTAAAACAATTAAAAACAAAAAAGTTTCAAAAGGCTAAGGATCACCAGATATATTTGGATGAAACATAGAAACACTTTAGAAAACCTGTCACTGATAACCTTTGAGACATAAAAAAGCTCTTAGAAATTAAACATGTTAGAGAAAATGAAAAACTCCATAAAGAGTTGAAAATAAGTTGAGTAAATACCTCAAAAAATAAAGCAAAAAGACAAAGAGATAAAAACTAGGAGAGTCAATAAAGGAAAATTTGAGGACCAGTTCAGAGGCCCAAATACTAAAAAACAGAATTTCAGTAAGAAAGGTTAAAAGACAATGGTGAGGAAAAAAAATCAAATAATTTAGGATAAATATCCCAAAATCAAAGAACGTTAAGTCTCAGGACTTAAAGTACCCACTGAAGCTACTCTCTCCCCATCTCTAAAATCATGGCAGGCAGAACCCGGGACATTCCAAAGATTTTCAACTTCACTACTACCCAGAATAACTGGGGCTGGTGTCGGAACCCTGGGACCAGCGACTGATATACAGCCGTACTAAAATCAACAACTTTTTGGATGACAGGAACCAAATGTTCCCTAGGGTGCAGCAATACAACACTGGAATCTCCTTTTCCAGCACGATTGATTTTGCTGACACAAAAGATAAAGCGCTGGTGTTTTTCAAGCTGCGACCTGAAATAATTACCAATCAGGATCTACATAACAACATTCTTGTTTTATCTATGTTAGAATCACCTATAAATTCCATTTACCAAGCAAGCAGTAAGGCAAGTATTTGTACCAATGTCGTTAAAGGATCAGGAATGCAGCAGAAATTTTGATCCCAAACTTCAGAATCTTTTGAGTGATCTAGAAAGCAGGGTTGGGTATAGTTCTATGAAAATCATACACTAACTTATCAAAGTGAAACTTAAGAAGGTAACACACTAGGGGCGCCTGGGTGGCTCAGTTGGTTAAGCGTGTGCCTTCAGCTCAGGTCATGATCCCAGGGTCCAGGGCTCGAGCCCCACATCCAGCTCCCTGCTCAGCGCAAAGAGTCTGCTTCTCCCTCTCCCTCCTGCTCCCCCTGCTTGTGCTCTCTCTCTGTCAAATAAATAAAATCTTAAAAAAAAAAAAGATAACACATTAAGTATTCTTACACAAACTAATGAGTTCCAGTTTTGGAAAGAATAAGCACATCATGTAAATAAACAGATTAGTGAAGAAAGAACCAGTTATTTTAAAGAATTATTTGAAACAAGCACAAAAGTTGTGATATATAAGTAGTTATATATCAGGCTTTTGATAAAAGTACTTTAGGATTCAATTTTCACTAGATTTAGCTCCATTTTAAACTCATGACTTGACGAGAAGAGTCCAAGATGGAGGAGGAGTAAGAGACCTTAGTTTTGGCTGGTCCTAGGAATTCAGCTAGATAACCATCAAATCATTCTAAACACCTGTGAACTCAACTGGAGATCTAAGAATAGAATTGTTACAGTTCTACAAATAGAAAAGCAACCACTTTCTGCAAGGTCTCTTCTGATTTGTTCATGTGTATTTCTCTGGGGTCGTTGTTGCCATTTTAGTATTTTATTCTCTCGTTCATCTATTCTTCTCTGGACAGAATAACAATATGGAAAAACTCACCTTGAAAAAAGAGAACAAGAGGCAGTACTGACTGCCAGGGACCTAATCAGTATGGATATAAGTAAGATGTCAGAACTAGAGTTCAGAATAACGATTATAAAGATACTAGCTGGGCTTGAAAAAAAGCATAGACGACACTGGAGAGTCCCTTTCTGGAGAAATAAAAGAACTAAAATCCAATAAAGTCAAAATCAAAAAGGCTATTAATGAGATGCGATAAAAAAATGGAGGCTCTAACTGCTAGAATAAATGAGGCAAAAGAGAGAATTAGTGATATAGAAGACAAAATAATGGAGAATAAAGACACTGAGAAAGAGATAAACAACTACTGGATCATGAGGGAAGAATTCAAGAGATAAGCAATACCATAAAGCAAAACAATATTAGGATGACTGGGATCCCAGAAGAAGAAGGGGGAGGGCAGAAGGTATACTGGAGCAAATTACAGTGGAGAATGTCCCTAATCTGGGGAAGGAATCAGGCATTCAATTCCAGAAGGCACAGAAGAACCCCCCCTTCAAAATCAATAAAAATAGGTCAACACCTCAACATCTAATACTGAAGCTTGCAAATCTCAGAGACAAGAGAAAATCCTAAAAGCATCTAGGGACAAGAGGTCCATAACCTATAAGGACAGAAACATTAGACTGGAAGCAGACCTATCCACAGAGACCTGGCAGGGCAGAAAGGACTGGCATGATATATTCGGGGTACTAAATGAGAAAAATATGCAGCCAAGAATACTTTACACAGCATGACTGTCATTCAAAATAGGAGGAGAGAGAAAAAACTTCCAGGACAAACAGACACTAAAAGAATTTTGTGATTAATAAACCAGCCATGCAAGAAATATTAAAGGGGATCCTTTAAGTGAACAGAGTGCAAAAGTAACATAGACCAGAAAGAACAGAGGCAATATACAGTAACACTCACTTTACAGGTAATACAATGGCACTAAATTCAGATCTTTCAATAGTTACTCTGAATATAAATGGGTTAAATACCCTAATCAAAAGACACAAGGTATCAGATTGGACAAAAAAGCAAGACCCAAAGACACCTCCAGATTGAAAGTGAGGAGGCTGAAAACCATTTCTCGTGCTAATAGACATCAAAAGAAAGCTCAGGTGGTAATCCTTATATCAGACAAATTAGACTTTAAACCAAAGATTGTAATAAAAGATGAGGAAGGACACTATATAATACTTAAAGGGTCTATCCAACAAGAAGATCTAAGAATTGGGGTGCCCAGATGGCTCATATGGTTAAGCGTCTGCCTTCAGCTCGGGTCATGATCCTAGGGTCCTGGGATCGAGTCCCACATAGGGCTTCTGGCTCAGTGGGGAGTCTGCTTCTCCCTCTCCCTCTGCCTCTCACCCTGCTCATGCTCCCTCTGTATCTCTGTGTCTCAAATGAATAAATAAAATCTTTTAAAAAAATTTAAAAAATAAAATAAAAAAGACGTAAGAATTATAATTATTTATGCCCCTAACATGGGATGAGCCATTATATAAACCAATTAATAACAAAATTAAAGAAACACATTGATAATAATACAATAATAGTAGGAGACTTTGACACCCCACTCACTACAATGGACAGATCATCTAAGCTGAAGATCAACAAGGAAACAAGGGCTTTGAATGACACACTTGACCGGATGGACTTCACAGATATATACAAAGCATTACATCCTAAAGCAACAGAAGACACATTCTTCTCGAGGGCACATGGAACATTCTCCAGAATAGATCACATCCTGGGTCACAAATCAGGTCTCAGTCGGTACCAAAAGATTGGGATCATTCATCCCCTGCATATTTTTCAACCATAATGCTTTGAACCTTGAACTCAATCACATGAAGAAATTTGAAAAGAACTCAAATAGCTGGAGGTTAAAGAGCATCCTACTAAAGAATAAATGAGTCAACCAACAAATTAAGGAAGAATTAAAAAAATCCATGGAAACAAGTGAAAATGAAAACACAACTGTTCAGAACCTTTGGGATGCAGCAAAGGTAGTCCAAAGAGGGAAGTATATAGGAATACAAGCCTTTCTCAAGAAATAAGAAATACAACCTAACCTTACACCTAAAGGAGCTGTTGAAAGAACAGCAAATAAAGCCTAAACCCAGCAGGAGAAGAGAAATAATAAAGATCAGAGCAGAAATCAATGAAACAGAAACCAAAAGAAGAGTAGAACAGGGGCACCTGGGTGGCTCAGATGGTTAAGCGTCTGCCTTCAGTTCAGGTCATGATCTCAGGGTTCTGGGATCGAGCCCTGCATTGGGCTCCCTGCTCAGCGAGGAGCCTGCTTCTCTCTCTCCCTCTGCTGCTTCCCCTGCTTGTACACTCTCTCTGTCAAAAATAAATAAAATCTTAAAAAAAAAAAAGAAGAGTAGAACAGATCAATGAAACTATGAGCTGCTTCTTTGAAAGAATTAATCAGATCAATAAACCCCAGGCCAGGCTTATCAAAAAGAAAAGAGGACCCAAATAAATAAAATCATGAATGAAAGAGAACAACACCGGAAGAAATACAAACAATTCTAAGAACATATTATGAGCAACTATATGCCAACAAATTAGGCAATCTGGAAAAAATGGATGCATTCCTAGAGACACATAAACTCCCAAAACTGAAATAGTAAGAAATAGAAAACCTAAACAGACCCATAACCAGCAAGGAAATTGAAGCAGTAGTCAAAAATATCCGACAAACAAGAGTCCAGAGCCGGATGGCTCCCCAGGGGGATGCTACCAAACATTTAAAGAAGAATGAATACCTATTCTTCTGAAGCTGTTTCAAAAAACAGAAATGGAAGGAAAACTTCCAAACTCTGTTTATGAGGCCAGCATTACCTTGATCCTAAAACCACACAAAGACCCCATCAAAAAGGAGAATTACAGACCAATATCCCTGATGAACATGGATGCAAAAATTCTCACCAAGATACTAGCCAATAGGATCCAACAGTACATTAAAAGGATTATTCATCATGATTGAGTGGAATTTATTTCTGGGCTGCAAGGTTGGTTCAACATCTGGAAATCAATCAATGTGATACACAACATAAATAAAAGAAAGGACAAGAACCATATGATTCTCTCAATAGATGCAGAAAAAGCATCTGACAAAGTACAGCATCCTTTCTTGATTAAAATTTTTCACAGTGTAGGGATAGAGGGAACATACCTCAATATCATAAAAGCCATATACGAAAAGCCCACAGCAAATACCATTCTCAATGGGGGAAAACTGAGAGCTTTTCCCCTAAGGTCCGGAACACAGTAGCGATGTTCACTATCATCACTGCTGTTCAACAAAGTACTAGAAGTCCTAGCCCCAGCAATCAGACAACAAAAAGAATAAAAGGCATCTGAATCTGCACAGAAGAAGTCAAACTCTCACTCTTTGCAGATGACATGATACTCTATGTGGAAAACCCAAAAGACCACCCCAAAATTGCTAGAACTCATACAGAAATTCAGCAAAGTGGCAGGATACATAATCAATGGACAAAAATCAGTTGCATTTCTATACACTAACAATGTGACACAAGAAGGAGAAATTAAGGAGTCGATCCCATTTACAATTGTCCCCCAAAACTATAACATACCTAGGAATAAGAGGCAAAGGATCTGTACTCAGACAACTATAGAACACTCATGAAATTGAGGAAGGCAAAAAGAAACAGGAAAACGTTCCATCCTCATAGACTGGAAGAACAAATATTGTTAAAATGTCTATGCTACCTAGAGCAATCTATATATTCAATGCAATCCCTACCAAAACACCATCAACTTTTTTCAAACAAATGGAACAAATAATCCTAAAATTTGTATGGAACCAGAAAAGACCCTGAATAGCCAAAGGAATGTTGAAAAAGAAAACCAAAGCTGGTGGCATCACAAACCTGGACTTCAAACTATATTACAAAGCTGTAATCAGGGGCGCCTATATGGCTCAGTCAGTTAAGCATCTGCCTTTGGCTCATGTCCTGATCCCAGAGTCCTGGGATCAAGCCCTGCATGGCAGGGCTGGGGTCCCCGCTCAGCGGGGAGTCTGCTTCTCCCTCTCCCTTTGCCCCTCCCCACAACTTGTGCGTGCGCTCACTTGCTCTCTCTCTCTCTCCCCTCTCCCTCAATAAAATAAATAAAATCTTAAAAAAAAAAAAAAGCTGTAATCATCAATACAGTATGGTACTGGCACAAAAACAGACACATAGACCAACGGAACAGAACAGAGAACCCAGAAATGGACCTTCAACTCTATGGTCAAATAACCTTCAACAAAGCAGGAAAGAATATCCAATGGAAAAAAAGACAGTCTCTTCAACAAATGGTGTTGGGAAAATTGGACAGCCACATGCTGAATGAAACTGGACCATTTTCTTACACCACACACAAAAATAGACCCAAAAAGGATTAAAGACCTAAATGTGAGACAGGAATCCATCAAAATCCTAGAGAACACAGGCAGCAACCTCTGTGACCTCAGGATCAGCAACTTCTTATTGCTTTGAAGATACATCTTCAAAGGCCAATGCAAGGGAAACAAAAGCAAAAATCAACTATTCGGACTTTCTCAAGATAAAAAGCTTTTGCAGAGCAAAGGAAACAGTCGACAAAACCAAGACGACTGACAGAATGAGAGAAGATATTTGCAAATGTCTTATCAGAAAAAAGGCTAGTAGCCAAAATCTATAAAGCACTTATCAAACTCAACACCCAAAAAACAAATAATCCAATCAAGAAATGGGCTGAAGACACTGAACAGACATTTCTCCAAAGACATACAAATGACCAACAGACACATGAAAAAATGTTCAACATCACTAGGCATCAGGGAAATACAAATCAAAACCACAATGAAATATCACTTCACACCAGTCAGAATGGCTAAAATTAACAAGTCAGGAAATGACAGATGCTGGCAGGGATGCAGAGAAAGGGGAACCCTCCTACACTGTTGGTGGGAATGCAAACTGGTACAGCCACTCTGGAAAACAGTATGGAGGTTCCTCACAAAGTTGAAAATAGAGCTACCGTACGACCCAGCAATTGCATTACTGGGTATTTACCCCAAAGATACAAATGTAGTGATTTGAAGGGGTACATGCACCCTAGTGTTTATAGCAGCAATGTCCAAAATAGCCATACTATGGGAAAGAGCCAAGAGGTCCATCGACAGATGAATGGATAAAGAAGATGTGGTATATATATACAATGGAGTATTACTCAGCCATCAAAAAATGAAATCTTGCCATTTGCAATGACGTGGATGGAACTAGAGGGTATTATGCTAAGCAAAATAAGTCAGAGAAAGACAATTCTCATATGATCTCACTCATATGTGAAATTTAAGGAAGAAAACAAAGGATCATAGTGGAAGGGAGGGGAAAAATAAATCGAGACAAAATCAGAGAGGGAGACAAACTGTAAGAGACTCTTAATCACAGGAAACAGAGGTGCCTGGGTGGCTCAGTCATTAAGCATCTGCCTTCGGCTCAGGTCATGATCCCAGGGTCCTGGGATCGAGCCCTGCATCGGGCTCCCTGCTCAGCGGGAGGCCTGCTTCTCCCGCTCCCACTCCCCCTGCTTGTGTTCCCTATCTCACTGTGTCTCTCTCTGTCAAATAAATAAATAAAATATTTTAAAAAAAAAATCACAGGAAACAAACTGAGGGTTGCTGGAGGGGAGTTGGGTGGGGGGGATGGGGTAACTGGGTGATGGGCATTAAGGAGGGCACATCAGAGCATGATCATCATCCTGAGTCATGAATGTTACAGCTCTTAAATATCACAGGTACTAGTAAAGAAATAGTTTTAAAATTTGGGGGAAAATAAAGTGCCCACTGAGGTCCCAGCACATGTATGAACGAAATCCATACCCAGAAACATCATTTTGAAAAGCTTCAGAACAGTACTATGGGACAAAGATCTCACAAACTTCCAAAAAATAAGTCACATATAAAGAATAAAGAATCAGAACAGCATTAGATTCTCAAAAAGAACACTGGAAGCCAAGGAGGGGGAAAAAAAGAAAAAAAGCCTTTAAAAATCTAACGAAAACTATTTACAAACTAGGATTCTAAACTCAGTCAAATTCTCAATTAAGCATGAGGGTAGGGGGAATAAAAAGATCTTTTCAGATATGCCGGGAGTCAAAACTTTGACCTCTCTTATACCTTTCTGAGGAAACTACAAGGATCTGTTCCCCTAAAATGTGGGAGTCACCAATAAAGAGGAAGCTACAGGATTCTAGGGGATGGGAGATCCAAAAGAAGAGAGGTAAAGGGAGTTCCAGGATGACTGTGGAGTAAGATCTCAAATAATTCATCTCCTAGAGAAGAAATAGTCCAAACCACAGCAGATCAGAAGGCTCTAGGAAAGATTTCAAGATAAAGAATGTAATGAAATAGCTAATGTGTCTGAATATACTGGGAGGAGACTTAACTGTGGGGAGTTAGGGTAGAAAACTAGGCAAAGAATCAAAAATCAGTATTTACTAATTCTAGAGGGGAAAATAAAAGTTGTACATGAAAGGAAAAGTAATAATGTACTACAAGGCTCAGTAATGAATACCCTTAACACAGTCATAACAACACAAACACTGCATCTTGTTCTAACAAAATTATATTGGGAAAGCGGCAGGGCTAGAAGGACATGTGTGTGTGAAATCAGCCTGGGGTGGGTGGGATGCAATTTTGGGTAAAAAAGAAAGCTGAACCTTCACCCTGCACAGTGGGAAGTTAACAGATAACTCCTATAATTGAAAAATCAAGAAGAAGCTCATAGAGCATATTATTTAGAGATATAGAGGTAATCATCAAGTAAATCAGATTAAATAATTTTAAATGGCTGGCTTTAAGGAATGGGAAATTTAAGGACTGTTGGAGGTGGGAAGAACTGCCCTTTTTTATTATCAGACTCATAACACATTTTGATTCTTTAAATACATGTATAACTTAAAAAAAAAACAAAAAACACTGAAACAGAGAAAATGCCCACACACTCATATCCGAAGTGTTCTACCTGTCCTTTCTTTCAAGTCTTGAAGGCAAGAGAGAACATGGCATGCATACAGAACTTAAAACACAGCAGGAAGGGGTGCGTGGGTGGCTCAGTTGGTTAAGCACCTGCCTTCAGCTCAGGGTCCTGGGATCAAGTCCTGTGTCAGAATCCCTGCTTAGCGGGGAGTCTGCTTCTCCCTCTCCCTTTGCCCCTCCCCCCACCCCACCCCCGCTCATGCACGCTTTCTCTCTCTCTCTCAAATAAATAAAATCTAAAAAAGTAAAAAAACAAAAACAAACAAAACCACAGCAGGAACCCATGATGTGAAAGGGAGAATAGCAATAAACAATACTGGAGATATAGGCAAATGCTGCTTCTTAGGAATTGATAGATGTTATATAATTGATGGTATACATTGGCACAATCAGATAAATGTAAATATGAACTAGGTATTATTATAATGCAATTATAATTGTGTACAAAAACGTCATTTGTTTAGAGATACGTATGGAAATATCTAGCAGTGAAATGTCACAATTTCTACAATTTAACTGGTCTTCAAAAATTAGACAAAACAAATTTTTTAACAATTTTTAACAATTGTTAAATCTAGGCAACAGATATATGGGTATTTATCATACTGTTTCTGTTTTTCAGTACATTTGAAATTTTTCACAAGAAAAATTTGCTTTGGAATGACCTACACATGAAGTAATGAGTTGGATTTCCTTCCCTAACTATCTTGAATTGGGGCTAGACTGAAGAGGAGAAAACCAGGACGAGTCTATGGTTGTCTTACCATATCCTGCCATGGAAGCGCCATTCTCAACATCCGAGTTCTTATTTTCGTCTGCTAGAGCTTTAACATATCTTTTGCTTAAGTCTAGTATTTGTTCACGTAACTTGACACTGCTTTGATGTCTTGGTTGTTGAAAAGTATAGTGCAGTAACATCAATCCCCAAATGAGTCCAAATATAAGCAAGAGTAAACTCAATTTCTGTGACATGGTTTTTCTTGAGATTGTAAAAATCATTTCTGATGAACTAAAGACACTCAACTGAAGGGTGGTGACTAGATGTAAGCCGCCAAGCAACTAAGACTTTAGAAAGAAAAAAGAAAAAAAATCTCCTCCTCTAATACTGTATATTCTTCATCTTCAGCAAGGTTGCCTCCAACTCTCAATTAACTCTGTAAAATTGAGAAGAGAAAAGGGGATTAGTCTTAACCTATACCATTAACAGACTAGACAATGACAAACTTAAGAGATTCTATAAATCATTGTGATTTGAAACTGTATCATCTTCTTTGACAACTTCCTTTCCACCATGACTAAAGCTTCCAGGTTTCATTTACATTGCTCTTCAAAAATTTAAACGAGACATAAATGTCAGTTAGCTGAAATGCCACCATGGTCACAAAATTCTTTGAATGACTTCTTGTCATTAGTAACTAAAACTATGGACATATAATAAGATTTATAGGAGACTATTCAAATACAGTTTTCTAAACTAAATGTCTAAAACCTCTTCCTCCTCTTCCTTAAAAAAAAAAAAGGCAGATGCCAAAGTGAAAGTGAGAAAATGAGGAAAGGTGAAAACAGACTGGAAAGTCATTAAATGCCTGACCTCCCCCCCCAAAAAAATCCCACAATTAAATAAGTGTGACAGTATTTGAAAATGTTACTAGAAAATACTGCTAATGGCAACAAGATCGTCTTAAGCATCCAACCTAAGATGAAAAATAAGTTACAAACTCTTAAGTTTATACTTCTAAATTTATGCCAGACATAATGGGAGGTGCTAAAACAGTTTAGAAAATTTTCCTGTATTTCCGAAACTGCAATTCCAAATTTTAAATGATACAGGAATGTACTTTTATAATTTAAGGGAAAATTATATGAGAAAAAAGATTATACTTCAATTAAAAAAAAAAGATAAAGGTGATGACAATCATGGAATCTAGAAAGGCCTGGAAAGTAATAATGTATATGAATCACCAAAGTGTCCAGCGAAGAAAACTCTTCAATTATACCTAGTGGAGTAAAATTCTTTACATGGAAATACATCTAGAGTCAAAAAGTGTATTTCACAGCTTAATGAAAATAATCCTTAAGAACTTTTTTTTTTAAGATTGTATTTATTTATTTGACAGAGAGACACAGGACACAGTGAGAGAGAGAGAGAACATAAGCAGAGTAAGCGGGAGAGGGAGAAACAGGCTCCCCGTGGAGCAGGGGCTCGATTCCAGGACGCTGGGATCATGACCTGAGCCCAAGGCAGATGCTTAACGACTGAGCCACCGAGGCGCCCCAATCCTTAAGAACTTAACTTCCTGCAGTATGGGCAAATAAAACATACCGATTTTAATCCACTTAATAGGGTATAATCACATAGCCAAACTAATAAAATCAAGTTTGAGAACAAGACTAAAAATGAATACAGTAAAGGTTAACTCTGCAGAGCATTTAATCACTTTCTCTAGTGCTAGGCACTAGGGAAACTATGGTTCTGCCCTAAAAGTTTGCTTTCTAAAAGCACAGATGCTTTTAAATCTTTTTTTAAATAATAAAAAATAGAGTATCTTTTATACTCTTATGTGAAAAAAATCAAAATACAAAACTTTGTAATCAAAACCTCTCTAGATGTGTGGGTGTTGAGATATGTGTAAGCAGGGGATCTTCTACCCTGGCAATTCACCGGTCCAGTTCAGAAAATTCCCACTCTTTCTTCCTCCTACCTGGACCCCCCAGTCCCTGATACACTGCTAATAAATTCTGGGCCTCCAAGGTTTGAAGAACACCCATCTTCTCTTGTTGAAGTGCACCCATCCTGCCAAACCTCACTACAAGCATTATTACCCCACTAACTGGGCATATTAATTACTATAGCAAAATAATAACTGCATTAAAAATTAAGAATTAACTCCTTTTCAAATCTTCTTCTACTTCTCCTTATTTAGTTACCATACAAAAAATCAATCTCTTCAGATCTTACTGAAACTCTACTATTAATATCAATACTGGATTACTAAACTTTACTTAACAAAGTCAAGTAAATGTAACCTAATATTTTTTTCTACAGATTTTACATTTGAGTTCAGAAAGTGCAAGTTCTGGATGCCCAAGATAATTTTAAAGTAATTTCTCTGGGGTGCCTGGGTGGTTCAGTCGGTTAAGCATCTGCCTTCAGCTCATAGGTCATGATCCTAGGGTCCTGGGATTGAGCCCCACGTCGGGGTCCCTGCTCAGTGGGGAGCCTGCTTCTCTTCTCTCCCACTCCCCCTGCTTGTGATCCCTCTCTCGCTGTCTCTCTGTTAAATAAATAAATACCATCTTTAAAAAATAATAAAATAAAAGAATTTCTTTACACACATATATTAAATATATTCTTCTTTAGAGATCTTTCTTTACTGGCTCCTATGTCTTTTCAAGTCTGACCTGTAGGTGTGTCAGCACCCAGTAGAAGGACCAACTGGGTATCTGCCCTGAAGCAGTTACAACAGGCTTCTAAAGCTGGCATGACAACAAAACCGGAAAAGTGACATCACTGGAGAATTAAGAACACAGACTCCTAGGTGTTTTGGCAAATAACGGTTAAAATGACAGCCTGGAAGGTTTTAGGTCACTATACATATCCAAAGCCAAAACCAGAGGCAAAGAGGGTACTTCAGTTAAATAACAGCCTTACTACAATCACTTACTTCGTACCAGATTCTGCTCTAAGCTCCTTATATGATTTAACTCGTTATATCTTCACAACTCCCACATTAATAATGTTCTCACTTAACAGGTGAAAAAAACTGAGGCAAAGAGTAGTTAAATAATTTGTCCAAGGTCATACAAATGGATAGTGGTAGACATAGGATTCAAAGCTCAGGCCCTGAACCCATGCCGCTCTTTTGCAGCAACGGCAATAAAAGAGGAACAGCAGCAACTGCAGCCATGAGCAACCACTGAGTTCTTATGGTGGAAGGAAACACTTCGCAACAGCTATTTCATTCTTTTTTTGCAATAACCTCAAAAGAAAGATGTTGTTATTCTCATGTTAAACATGACCACATTAAAAAAAAAAAAAAAAAAAAAAAGACCACATTAAAGCTTAGAGAGGTAGTTAACCTGCCTAAGATTTTTAGCTAGGCCACAGACCTCACTTGCCTGAACTTTGGCAAAAGCTACAAGCCCACAAGTTCAGAACCTCTATCTCCATTCAGGGTCTGTCCTTTCTTTTACAAAAGGTCCTTAAACCCAGCCCTACTAGAACTCATAGGTTTTAGAGAACTCCACCAAAGTGACAAATCCCAAGACTATAACGGCATTAGACGGGGAACAGGAGATCCAGGGAGGGAGGTGGGGTTGAGAGTCAAACACAGGGAATGTAATCTCTAACAGGTAAAGTCCTCCCAACTAGGTACAAGGTGTACAAGTCCTTCCAACTAGGTACAAGTCCCTCCAACTAGGTACAAACTTTTTTTTTTTTTCCCCAGTTCAGGGTTTTATTATTTTGGGCTTAATGGAACTCCATGGTAATTGTGTCTGGGACCAAAGTGCCAGGATCATGTCCAATGGAAGAAGCAGGTGTGACCACTGCTTCACCTCTCTGAGCTTCTCACCTTCCAGGAAGTGGTCACTTTTCTGTTCAAAGAGTTGTTGCTATTCTTTTCTTCGATCTCCTGTTGAGTTTGTAGGTGTTCAGAATGGTTTGATCCCTATCCAGCTGAATTCCTGGGACCAGACGAAATCCAGGTCTCCTACTCCTCCACCATCTTGCTCCTCCTCCGGTACAAACTTAACCATGAACTTTGCTTAAAGAGCAAACGGCAGGATGAACACTAGACACTGAGAGAAAACACCCTAATAGTGGACAGGGCAGAAACTTAGCTAAGGAGGATATGCCCCCAAAGTAATAAATCCCAAGGAACAAGAAAGCCTAGTTTAAACCTAGTGTTTCTCAGGGTGGGGGGCCGAAAGATAAAGAGCCTCTTATTGCTCTATATTGACTGTACACTAGCTGACTATTACATTCAGAAAATAGGCCTATATGAAGGTCTTCATACAGGTGCCTGGGTGGCTGAGTCGGTTTAGCGTCTGCCTTCCACTCAGGTCATGATACCAGAGTCCTAGGATCAAGCCCTCCATTCGGCTCCCTGATCAGCTTTGAGCATGCTTCTCCCTCTCCCTCTGCCATTCCCCCTGCCTGTGTGCTCACTCTGTCTCTCTCTCTCTCAAATAAGTAAAATCTTTAAAAAAAAAAAAAAGAAAGGTCTTCATAGCCTTGACTCTCTATGGAATGTGTCTGGCTCACCACTGCCCTCAACTAAAGCAGCCCATCTCAGAGAAGAGTCAGGAAGCTTTATAGGGACTACTACAGTGAAATAGTCACATGCTTTGTAACTTGCTTGTGTTTGTTACACGTTTTTCTATAGTGATAAGAAGTTAAAAATTTTTTTAAGATGTATATATTTATGTTGAGAGTGTACACACACACACAGGGGGAAGGGGCAGAGGGAAGGAATCCTCAAGCAGACTCCCCACTGAGATGGAGCCTGACCTGGGGCTCCATCTCAAGACCCTGAGATTGTGACCTGAGTAGAAATCAAGTTTAACGAACCGAGCCTCCCAGGCGCCCAAAGTTAAACACTTTACATGAAAAGGATATCTTTAAGAATAGCAAAGAGGTGAGAAGTTGGGAACCATTATCCCACTCTACACTAGGAAACTACAAAATGACACCAAGGAATAAAGTGAGTGTGAGAGCTATTAAGGAGAAAAAACACCCTGGAGCCTTCTCCAAGTTAAAAAGATGGCCTGGAGCCGGCTAATACCTGACATAGGGCTGAGCAGTTCAAAGGCCCATGAGGGTTCTCTGAAGCAACCCAATAAGGCCTGAAAACTATTCTAAGGGTTCATTTCTTTTTTCTTTTTTTTTTAACATTTAAATACTAGATGTTTATAGATGGATAGTCCTTACAAAGTTGAGATCACATATTCGCCACATATTAACACAGGAAATCTCCCACAAATTTAATGCGTGTATGAGCCATTGACATCAAAGATTTCCCTCAAATAATTACTAGGCAGTAGAAATGAAGGTTAATCAACCATTTATAAATGCTGTTTGTTGGTGATGTGCCCCCTCAAGCTGCCTGTGTGTGGGGGGAGGACATGAACAGCCACAGTTGGGCTGTGGTGGAGGAGGGCTTTCCTTGAGTCTTTTGTTCTGCTTGGCAGCAGTGATGGCCGGATCCGTCTCCAAACTCTCAGACGTTTTGTCGCAGATGATATCCGCAGATGATATCCACAAGACGCTCAAATGTCTGCTTGACATTAATGTTATCCTTGGCACTTGTTACAAAAAATTCAAACCCAAGCTGTTCTCCTAAATGTTGGCTTCTCTCTGTTGAGATGACCCGCTCGTCTTCCATGTCACATTTGTTCCCAACCAGGATAACCTGGGCATTATCCCAAGAGTATGTTTTGATTTGAGTTGACCTTCCAGAAAGTGGTTGCTTTTCTGTTCAGAGAGTTGCTGCTATTCTTTTCTTCGATCTCCTGCTGAGTTCGTAGGTGTTCAAAATGGTTTGATCCCTATCCAGCTGAATTCCTGGGACCAGACGAAATTTAGGCCTCCTACCCCTCTGCCATCTTGCTCCTCCATCTCTAAGGGTTCATTTCCACAAGTAATTCCAAGCAAGCCCAGTAGAGGTGACTGAGATTCCCAAAACGATAAAATTATGCCTTTGGGTCTCTTCTCATAATGTTTCACATTAAAATCACCTCGACAGTTTTCTACAAATCCCCATGCCAGGTCACACCCCATACCAATTAAATTAAATGTCAATGGGATGGGATGGGATGGGATGGGATGTGGGATGGGGTGGGGTGGGGTGGGGTGGGGTAGGTGGGGTGGGGTGGGGTGGGGTGGGGTGGGGTGCGGTTGGGCTGGGTTGGTCTGGGTTTAGTTTGGTTTTGTTTTTAAGAGCCCTAGGTTAGGAGCACCTGGGTGGCTCAGTCGGTTAAGCATCAGCCTTCTGCTCAGGTCATGATCCCAGAGTCCTGGGATCACCCTGCTCAGCAGGAAGCCTGCTTCTCCCTCTCCCCCTGCCACTCTCTTATACTCTCTTGTGCTTTTTCTCTCTCAATAAATAAATAAATATCTTTAAAAAAAAAAAGAGCCCTAGGTTATTTCAATGTGCAGCAAAGAATGGGAACCACTCTCCAAATCTCAAATTTCTTCATAAAGCAGCAATTAGCGCTCCAAGTAGGACCACTAAATTCATGTTAGAAGTCAGTGCTTCAGGTGTGACAGAGGTTTCTTACTTGGACCTACCTATAATGACCCTGACCAGGAAGGGGTAAGGGGGAGGGAAAAAAACAGGCTACAATTGAGCACAGTATTTATCAGAGTCCTTTCTCAACCAAAATAGTGTACAATCTGAAAACTTTTTTTTTTTAAGATTTTATTTATTTATTTGACAGAGAGAGACACAGTGAGAGAGGGAACACAAGCAGGGGGAGTGGGAGAGGGAGAAGCAGGCTTCCCACCGAGCAGGGAGCCCGATGTGGGGCTCAATCCCAGGACCCCGGGATCGTGACCTGAGCCGAAGGCAGACGCTTAACGACTGAGCCAGCCAGGCACCCTGAAAACTTTTTCATCCCAACTTTTAGGCCACCATATTAATTGTCTACTAAAGACTAAAAAGTCAAACTTCATATTTGGCCCAAGTAGTTTTTAATGGCAAAAACAAGGGGCGCCTGGGTGGTTCAGTCGGTTAAGCATCCGCCTTCGGCTCAGGTCATGATCCCAGGGTCCTGGGATTGAGCCCCACATCAGGCTCCCTGCTCAGCGGGGAGTCTGCTCTCCCTCTGCCTATCACTCGCCCCCACCCCCCAGCTCATGCGCTCTCTCTCACTCGCTCTCTCTCAAATAAATAAAATCTCTTAAAAATAAATAAATAAAGGCAAAAACAAAATCATCATCATTTTGACCTAAGATAGACTCATAAATATTTTTAGGATCCCCAGGGGAAAGTTCTTAGGCAACTGCAGAGATTACAAAAGGAATTAGAGTGTATATGGCCCAAAAGCAGAAGAATGAAGGAGAGGAGACACATTTAAAATGAAGTTGTCTGTAGAGCACTAGATCTGAAGAGGCAAAGGAGTGTGGTCCAAGTATCATCATCTCCAATTGGATTCCTGCAGCTGTTTCTCAAGTAGTTTCCCAGATTCCTCTCCAACCCCACTTCAAGCCACTGTCCTCAGAGCAGCCAAAATGTTCTTTTAAAAACAAGTCACAATTTGAATAGTCACAATTCCAATGGTTCTCAAAGGAGATATGAAAATGATAATAAGCACATGAAAAGATGCTCAAATTACTAATCATTAAGGAAATGCAAATTAAAACCACAATGAAATACCACTTCATACCCATTTTTAGGATAGGAAGGGCATCAGAGTATACCACCCTAAAGTATGCCACTGTGGTAAAAAGATTATTTGGAAGTGAAGATGACTAAGAAACAGCAGATGCAGGAAGTGTTCCCTGCCTTGCTCTCCAAGAATTTCAAATCAGAAAGGTGACAACATTCTCATCATGGGAGACAGGGAGTTGATGTTGAGACAAATCTGTACAAGTACATCTTAAACAACCCGTACATTCCATTAGTTTCCCCCACATATTACCTTTTCACAATTTACTGCCTCTAGAAGCTAAAACTCCTTTTCCTTTGTCTTCTCAGGTCTTCACGATTTATGGCTCTTTGTCTAAATGATATATAAGCTCTCAGGCCTACCTGCTTCTTCGGGTTTTCATTTCATTCCTGTAATGACCCTCATTTACATATGAAAAAAGCCTTTTCCTCCTGTAGTCTGGCTTTTGTCAGTTTAATTACTGAACCTAAGAAGGTAGAGAAAAAAGATCTTTCTTCCCCTTTTATCAACATTTATCAAAAAAATTTTATAACATTTATCAAAAACAAAACAAAACAAAAAAACAAGTGTTGGTAGATGTGGAGACATTCAAACTCTTGTACACTACTGATAGGAATGAGAAATGGTGCAGCCACTGTGGAAAACAGTACGTCAGTTCCTCAAAAAATTAAACACAAAATCACCGTTATGATCCAACAATTTCACTTCTGGGTATAATCACTAAATAATTGAAAGCAGGGACTCAGAGATACCTGTGCACCTATGTTCATTGCAGCATTATTCAACAATAGCCAAAAGGTGAAAGTAACCCAAGTGTCCAAAAAATGAACAAACAAAATGTGGTGTATATATATACAATGGAATATTATTCAGGCTTAAATGGGAAAAAAATTCTGATACAAGCTACAACACAGATGAACCTTAAAGACATCATACTAAGGGGCACCTGGCTAGCTCAGTCGGTAGAGCACAGGACTCTTAATCTAAGGGTCAGGAGTTCAAGCCCCATGTTGGGCATGGAGCCTACTTTAAAAATACTAAGTTAATAAACCATACACAAAAAGACAAATATTGTATGATTCCACTTCATACAGGAACTTAGAACAGTGAGACACATCAAGACAGAAAGTAGAATGGTAGTTACCAAGGGGCTGGGGCTGGGGAGAGAAGAATGGAGAGTTATGGTTTAAAGTTTATAGAGTACAGGGGCGCCTGGGTGGCTCAGTCGTTAAGCATCTGCCTTCAGCTCAGGTCATGATCCCAGGGTCCCGGGGGCGAGTCCCGTATCAAGCCCTGCATCGAGGCCCGCAACGGGCACCCTGCTCTGCGGGAAGCCTGCTTCTCCTTCTCCCATTCCCCCTGCTTGTGTTCCTGCTCTCGCTATCTCTCTCTCTCTGTCAAATAAATAAAATCTTTAAGAAAAAAAAAAGAACTATTAAAGTTTAGGGTACAGAGTTTTACTCTGGGATGATGAAAAAGTTCTGGAGATGTATAATGGTGATGCTTGCACAACCTCGTGAACGTACTTAGTGTCACTGAACTGTATGCTTAAATATGGTTCAAATGGTACATTTTATGTGATGTATTTTTTACCACACACAAAGTCATATCACATCACTCCCCTGCTTAAAAACCCTTCAACAGTTTCCCACTGCACTTAAAATAAAATTAAAACTCTTTACCTCAGGCCACAACGCCCTGCAAAATCTGACTTCCGCCCTAATCTCTCTTGTCCTAATCTCACACCACTTCTACTTGCTCACTGTGCTACAGCCACACCAGGCAAGACAAACCAAATTCTTTCTGACCTCAAGGTCTATATACAACTGCTATTCACCTCCCGGGAATGCTCTCCACACAGCTTGTTCCTTTTCATTTTTTAATATCATTTATCTCAAATGTAGCCTCTTCAAAAAGGAGCACTCCCACTCCTGCCCCACCTCCAGCCTCAACGTACTCCATATGAAATTATATGTTCTATCTTTAAAACCTTGAGCAAGTTACTTTATCTCCCTAGGCCCCGATGTCCTCATTTGTATAATGCGGACAACAGTAGCTACCTAATACTGGTAAAGAGAAATGACACCTCATACTACTCAATATACACTAACTTTTATTATTAGTGCCAGGTACTAATGCAGCAATGACAGTAATTCTTTTTTTTTTTTTTAAGATTTTATTTATTTATTTGACAGCGTGAGACAGCAAGAGAGGGAACACAAGCAGGGGGAGTGGGAGAGGGAGAAGCAGGCTTCCCACCGAGCAGGGAGCCCGATGCGGGGCTCGATCCCGGGACCCTGGGATCATGACCTGAGCTGAAGGCAGACAATGACTGAGCCACCCAGGTGTCCGAATGACAGTAATTCTTGATAATCTGAGTTATCTGAGCTAATACAGGAGATGTTTTACTAGACCTAAATAAAACTCCTCTGATTAGCTCTCATGGCCCTCCATAATCCAGTCCCCAAAGGCAAATTTATTTCCCATTAGTCACAAAAATATCTCCCCCAATCAAGCCAGTCTTCTCACTGTCTCATACCATGGTCATGACAACACCTTATGTTTACATGTATTTTTATTTATGAAGCATGTTTCCTTACATCCTCTCATTCAGTTAGCTAACAGCTATCAGAGAGGCTGCAGGTTTGAACAAGTTTCTACTCAAAATTTGTGGACAGCATGAAATATTTCATTGGTATTAGTTACTGAAGAATTACCCAGTCCTAAAAGATGATATAATGGCATACTGTTGTGAAGAAGACTTCATCTTCCAAATAGCCGAAAATGAGACTAGAGTATCTCTTTAAACGCTACCTTCACCCGAAGGATTTCAAAACCTCATCGCATTACCCAGTCCATGCTGATCTTCTCTCACCGCTCATTACTTTGCATCAGCTGATTTCACACACCCCATCTTCTCATCCAGTCAGGAGCCTTGCCCCACAGTCCCATGTTCCTAAGCGCACCAGTAACCTGCCCTACACTGCCGCCACGACTCCCACAGAGCCCAGGGAACAATCAGTGGAGACACTTAGAGTTTACTTTTAAGCACATGCCTGAGTCTAACCCCACCTTCTCCCAGGCAGCAATGACCTCCCTGCAATGTTGGAAGTTTCAAGATAAAATTAAAGTATCTCCAATTATCCATTTTGGGGCTAGATGAACCTGAGAAGTAATCTAATACAATCCCCTGACATTTCAGATGAAAGAAAACCCAGGATATCTTGCCTAATGAGACAGTTAATGGCAGAAACTATATTGATCTAGAAGACAGGTCCTGACTCACCATTTAGGTTTTTCTCTATACCATACTACTTTCTTTACCTCCACTAGAAAGGCTAGGTTTGTAAATACCGAATGAACTGTACTCTTTTGCTTTAAAAGAACATAACCAGAGGGTGCCTGGGTGGTTTAGTTAAGCGTCTATCTGCCTACAGCTCAGGTCGTGATCTCGGGGGTCCTGGAATCCAGTTCCCCCCCGCCCCGCCCCGTTCAGCAAGGAGTCTGCTTCCCCCGCTCTGCCCCTCCCCCCAGTCTGTGCTCTCTTCTCACTCTCAAATAAATGAATAAAATCTTTAAAAAAAAAAAAAAAGAACCAGAAAACAGTAATGGCAGTTTAGAGCAATGATCCTAAAATTCTGAAAATATATGCTTGGACTATTCATTAAATTATCAAGTGGGCACATTAAAGTTTCAAATACACTTTATTCCCATAAATCAAACTATTATAGAGTTGCTGCAAGAAGGATTTAAGAAATTTTAGAGCTTAGCTTTTTTTTACATAAGCAAAAAACAACAGAAAAAATATAAAGCACAGATAAATACAAGATCTGGATGGAGACATCTTCACAATGACCAGCAGACACTGATAAGAAAAAACATATCTCCAGGGCGCCTGGGTGGCTCAGATGGTTGAGCGTCTGCCTTCGGCTCGGGTCGTAATCCCAGGGTCCTGGGATCGAGTCCCGCATCCGGCTCCTTGCTCAGAGGGGAGTCTGCTTCTCCCTCTCCCTCTGCCTCTCCCCCTGCTTGTTCTCTCTCTGTCTCTCTCACAAATGAATAAATAAAATCTAAAAAAAAAAAAAAATATTTCCAGAAAAAAGAATTTGGGGGTGGGGAGGGCTGCATAAAGGCCTATGCTCAACAATCTTTACAAAATTTCATTTAAAGCATGAACAACTTGGTTTACTCATTCATTTGCTCGCTTATTCATTCACAATATTTATTGCAGTACCTACTATGTACCAGAAACTGGAGATGTGAAAGGTGAAACAAGACAGGATTCTTCTTGTGGAGATTATGTTTCAATTGGAGACAATAAACAAGCAAACATTGAAACAATTTCAGCTTGTCATAAACTGCTATAGAGAAAATAAACAAACAGGGTGATGTGAGGATATCTGAGGAATCTAAGTATCAGGTCAAGTAAGGCCCTCTAGGGAGGTCTGATCTAAAAAAGAAGGGGATGGGGCGCCTGGGTGGCTCAGTAGTTAAGCGTCTGCCTTCAGCTCAGGTCATGATCCCAGGGTCCTGGGATTCAGCCCCGCATTGGGTTCCCTGCTCCGCGGGAGGCCTGCTTCTCCCTCTCCCACCCCCCCTGCTGGTGTTCCCTCTCTTGCTGTCTCTCTCTGTCAAATTAATAAATAAAATCTTGAAAAAAAATAAATAAGAAGAGGAAGTAAAGTCTGGTTCCAATTTCCTTCTAACTAAAACCTTTAGAATTCTTTTCTGACCAGAATCTTGGGAGCAGGCAGTAAATTCCTTATTCCTAGTCTCCTCGGTACAAACAAATGAGAATGGGAGAGATTCCCAATCCCCAGCATGGAATGGCCTGGTTTGGAGAAATGGTCCGAAGTGAACAGAAAGAAACTCACAAGCAAAGAAAGTTTTGTGTTCCCTTTGCTTAGAAGAATGGCAGTTCCACTGTTCGGTAATATACAGGAATAGTAATAGTCTGATATAGTGCTTTTGCACAGAAAAATATATAAATATATTCCTATTACCATTTTCTAATATGAAGGGGGCAGTGCAGTAAGATGGGATATGGAATAAAATCTAGGTAGCAATCTGCCAGTGTGTTAACTTAAAATGGTTATAAAGCAATTTTTTTTAAGTAGGCTCCACGCCCAGCATGTACCCCAATGCTTGAACTCACGACCCTGGGATCAAGACCTGAACTGATATCAAGGGTCAGATGCTTAACGGAATGAGCCACCCAGATACCCAGTTACTAAGCATTTTAAATAGAAAATTTCAAACTCTAAAAGATTTCTTGTCAAAGGACAAAAAGGTAGAAAAGGAAAAAAGGGGGAAACTCTTTTCTTGGTTTTCATATTTATTAAAGGCCTTAACGTCTCCATCCCAATAATCTCCGAAGATCTGTTCAAAGTTCTTTTATGCCACTTACCAAATAGCAAACAGGCAAACAAACAACTAGATATTTATGCAAGATATTTAGTGGTTTCTCCCTAGCCAGGGACCTAAAGACAAATATATTAGTTCAACATTATTACTACAGTCAAGACAGAGGATCACCCTCATTTTAAAGAAAAGAAAAGTGAAGCACAGAGGATTAATGACTACCCACCAGCAAACAAATGGGGGAAATTAGGCATCCAAACTCTCAGCACAGGATTCTCGTGTTTTTCTTTTTTTTTTTTAAGATTTTATTTATTTATTTATTTGAGAGAGAAAGAGAGAAACAGCATGAGAGGGAAGAGGGTCAGAGGGAGAAGCAGACTTCCCACTGAGCAGGGAGCCCGACGTGGGACTCAATCCCGGGACTCCAGGATCATGACCTGAGCCGAAGGCAGTCACTTAACCAACTGAGCCACCCAGGCACCCAGGATTCTCGTGTTTTTCAAAAGCGAGGAACAAAAATCAACTTAACAGTTTGCAAATAGCACTTTTTAAAAAAAACAAGATAAAATAGAAACTATCCAAGTAGACTGTACACACTACAGATTTTATGTCAGTTTTCTTTCAGTTATATATCTATATTTTTTTTCTTACACAGACACATGCATGCACTCACACACTTGTGTATCTATGGAGTCTTGACATAAACAGATCTCTTGCTATGGGTTGCAGTCAAAAATTTTAAAAACACTTCACTTCACACTGCCTGTCTTGAAATACTTGTTTGTATTTTTTATGGAAACACTGCAATAGCAACATTAAAAACAATAATAGATGATAATCGTACCTAAAAAAATCTCCCCTTCAAATCCCATTTTTGCATTTATTCAATGCTCTGCTTTTTGCACTTGTTTATGACCATAGCTAAAGTAACTATCAACTAACTAGTTAACAGCAATAGCAGCAACTAGCAAGGAGAGAAGCTCTCGCTCAGCCAAAGGTGCTACAAGAATCAGTGCCTATTAGTGTCCCAAGTAATTTACAGTTAGAGAAGCAGATATACTTTACAAAAAGACACAGTATGTTCACCAGAGAACAGAGGTTCAGCCAGTTCTCTCCAAAAAAAGACTCAGAAAGAAGTCCTCCACAGACTTGACCTCGGAATGTAATTTCAGGGGGAAAGGCCCATTCTTAAAATACTTTTTCTTTTTTTTTTTTTTAAAGATTTTATTTATTCATGAGAGACAGAGAGAGAGAGAGAGAGAGAGAGAGAGGCAGAGGGAGAAGCAGGCTCCCAAGGAGCAGGGAACCCAATGCGGGACTCGATCCCAGGACTCCGGGATCATGACCAGAGCCAAAGGCAGACGCTTAACCATCTGAGCCACTACTTTTTCTACACAATATTGCCCAGAGCTAATAACTAGGGGAAAAAATTACAGAAAACACAGCCATCCACTCCTAATTAGGTCTAAAATTCTAAATGTGAACTGCTTTGAGAGAAGCTACACTAAAATTCCAGCTAAAATACAGAAACATGACTCAAGGTAACAGATCATTTTTAGACAGCATATTTGGGAGAAAAGAGAGAAGATAATAGCTCTGAAGAGTACAAAGATAAAAGAAAATGGGTAAAGTAATTCAGGGTTAAGAATAGGACAAAAGGGAAGCTACTCCATCACTATGCCACAGTAAAAGTTTAATCCAAAATATATTAGGCTGAGGGACCTGGGTGGCTCAGTCAGTTTAAGCGTCTGCCTTTGGCTCTGGTCATGATCCCAGAGTCCTGGGATCGAGCCCCTCTCTCTGTGCTGCTACCCGTGCTCGTGCTCACGAGCGTGCATGCGCACACGCTCTAATAAATAAATAAATCTTTTAAAAAATAAATATATTAGGCTTTACCAGATATTTCAGTCACCTGCCCACTGCCTCAACCAATCATGTTTTGTGACACATGAGCCCACCTCCCCCTCCACAGCTAACTAGACTAGCAATGGGCACCTTTGCCTGAGGCCTTGGGAAAAAAAGAGCCCCTAAGAACACCAGGATGTTGGGAATAGGGACAAAAAGGGAAAGAATTCACAAAAAGAAACAATGAAGTTTGGATTAGGGGACTGACAAAGTAGATTTACAAAGAAACAGGCACAACAGGTAAACAGAGGCTATAAGTAAAATAAAAGAGATACACAGTAGAGAGAGAGAACTAAGCATGTCAAAAATGTAGAAAAAACATGTGCAGTTCATGAAGGAGGAATGCTTGTTTGTGGCAGCTTTCTAGTTCCTACATGTGCATCCCCTTCCTCGAGGTGGGGAATAAAAAAACCCCTAAAACACAAATATATGACTAAAAGGGCCTATTTTAATTTGTACCATGTTAAAAAAGAACATCTAAAAACCTTTATCATTATTAAGTCTGAACTAGAAGAGTCCTTGGAATCAGACCAATTCACTATGTTAGGCATGAGGAAAATGCGGACCACAAAGGAACATAAGGTTATACAGATAGTGACAGAGCTAGGACAAAAACCAAGTCTCCTATTTCCATAGTCCATCACTCTCTGTCCTGTACTGCACCAACACCAACACAGAAACATTTTTTTTTCAAAATGAGTATTTTTGCCACATATTTTTAAGAGAATCAGATTTTAAAAAATCTTTATATGCGTAAGTCATCTCCCACAGTTTAAATAAGTTTTCCCCTTACTTACTTCCTTGCTCTCTATTATCCTTATGAAATACATTCATCAGATTTCTTCTTTTCTTCTTAAATTTTTTTTAAATGCATCAGTCACTGAAGACATGACATAGAAAATTCATCAGGCCCTACTGGCTTTTCTCCCACTATAACTGTACATTCAAAAACAGCGTTACTCAGGACTTGTTACTTCACATAATAGTGTTTGAACCCAAAGTAGTACATAACAGAATTTTTTTTTTATTTAAAGATTTTTATTTATTTCTTTGAGAGAGAGAGAGAGAGCACAGAGGGAGGGTGAGAGGGAGCAGCAGACTCCCCGCTGAGCAGAGAGCCTGATGCGGGGCTCGATCACAGGACTCTGAGATCATGACCTGAGCCAAAGGCAGACGCTTAACCGACTTAGCCACCCAGGTGCCCCCATAACAGACATTTTCAATGAAAAAAAAATCAATGAAGGACCATAAGGCTTTCCTTAAAGAAAAACTCATGGGCACCTGGGTGGCTCAGTTGGTTAAGCGACTGCCTTCGGCTCAGGTCATGATCCTGGAGTCTTAGGATCGAGTCCTGCATCAGGCTCCCTGCTCAGCAGGGAGTCTGCTTCCCCCTCTGACCCCCCCCATTCTCTCTCTCTCTCATTCTCTCTCTCAAATAAATAAAATCTTTAAAAAAAGAAAAACTCATCACCAATGTCAGTAAAAACCAGGAGAGAACAGTGCAAGAACCAAAACTATAGAGGAACTAATGTGAAATGTTTCAAATCACTCCTTATAAATTTTATTGCATTCATTCAATTTGCTCTGGGAACAAAACTACCATTGGCAAACAAAAATCCCAAAGGGGTAAAATTATTAACCAGTGAGAAACTGTAGAGAGCAGTGGAAAAAAGTTGACATAAGGTAGATAGTGAAGCCCCACGTCAGGATTGCAGAACACCTAGATGCTTACTCTGCCAAAACAAACACTTAAGCTCCTCTAAGGATTCTCCCAAAGGACACAGCTGGGGGGGGGGGGCGCAGTGAGAATAAGTCCTTGTATCTCCAGAGCTGATCCACAGAAAGGCAGAGTCATCAATTTCCTAAGAACATTCTCAGCCATCTTAAAACAGTGGAAATTAAGAAGACAGCATACTCTAAAGGAATTCCTTTCTAAGGTTTAAGGTGAACAAGGTATTAAGTGAAGAACACACAAACTAGGGTGCTAATCATTAAACAAAGAAAAGCACAAAACTCATAAATCCAGAGGCCACTTCAGTATAATAAAAGTATCATATTCAAAGGATTTTTTTCATCAAAGGAATTAATGGCACTGTAAGCACATTATTTTTTATTCCAACAACTTACAGGTGTGTACTGTTATCTCCATTTGATTGATGAGGAAACTCAGGCTTAGAACCTTTAATTAACCAAGGTCATAAAGCCAGGCAGTGCCTCGATCAGGATGGGAATCCAGGCTGCCTGAGCCACTCTTAGTACCGATTTCAAGTAAGTCACAGTCGACACAGCAGTTTAAGTTCATCCTTACCAGTCACCCAGGAGCTGAGTTTGAAGAGGGGGTAAAAAAGGGGCCATTTGACTTTCTCCCTCAAAGTAGAACAGAGCTGAGCTGTCAAAAGCAGAAAAAGAAGTGAACGCGGCTGCCGCGCGGGTGCTCCTCCATCCCTGCACCAGGTCGGTCGCTCCCCGGCGCCAGTGGCCACGGGACCGAGCCCGCCCCGCTCGGATCAAGCAGTCCAAGTCTTGCTCGGTTTTCCGCCCGGGGCCCACGGGGCCACGGCGGTCAGACCCGGAGGGGCAGGGACAAAGAGCCTCCTCGGCCGCGGGCTACGGGCAGATCCCGAGCCGGTTCTCTGCGGACACCTGGGGGCAGCGGCCCGGGTGGGGCGGGGAGCACGAGCGGGACACGGCGGAGGAAGGGCGGCCGCCGGGCCTGAGGGGAATACCCGAGAGGCGCGGGGCGGGCGGGCGGAGTCGCCTCCACCCCCCGCTTCGCTCTCGCCCCCTCCCCATTACCTTGCCTGTGGGCTTCTTGTCACTGTCGCCGCCGCCAACGGGCTCCCGAGCTGGGGCGCGCAACGAAAGTCGATTAGCAGGCGTCAGTTGCGTCCTGCGCTCGCGACCCAGCCTCCAGGTCGGGATGGAGAAAGGCCAAGATTGAGAATCACGGACGAGGTGGTTCCCAGCTCGTGGATATTCTACTCTTCTCGTCCCTCGCAGTCCGCTTCCGCTCCGCCTCCCGGCCCGTCCTGGCCCTTCCCCCACTTTGGAGACCAGCCGATCGCGGCGCGCGGCATTATGGGGGATGTAGTCCGGGAATGCGGAAGAGGCGGCACGTGCTTCTCAGCCGGGCTGATCCTACTCCTGGAGCAGGACGACGCCGTTGCGCGGCAACCAGAGGAAGCTGCCGGCTTCTCCTGGATTGGAAAATGAGCTTAAGGGAGGCAGACGCTCTGTCTTAACTCCCTGCAGTAGCTGAAAGGAGAGTGTGGACGTCTTACCCCTGACCCTCCAGCAGGCGACTAATAATTCCAAGGCTGTGAGCTGGAGGGAAAAGGACTTAATGATTCAAAGTACGCTGCATGCAAGAAAGTACGTTATTGCCCCTGAATGCCCTTAGTCAGTGGAGTAAGGCAAGAAAAATAAAAGGACTAACGATTAAATGAGGAGAAACAAATTGTTATTTTTCACTGATGATGTCATTATTATGTATGTGGCAAATCCAAAAGAATCTACAGATAAATTGTTACAATTAATAAAACTAAACAGGTTAATTTAAAAGTCGCATTTAAAAAAAAACAGTATGTATTTCTACATTCCAGGGATAAAGAGAATTAATATTAAGATACCACTTATAATAGCTTCAAATTAAATACCGAGTACCTAGGAATAAATCAAAGAAGGGCAACACCTACATGAAGAAAATATTTTTTTAAAAACATTTAAGAGGGGTGACTGGATGGCTCCTGCCATTGAGCGTCCAACTCTTGATTTCAGCTCGGGAGGTGATCTCTGGGTCCTGCAGTTGAGCCCCATGGGCCATGGATCCGCTTGAGATTCTCTCTCTCCCTCACCGTCTTCCCTGGCCCCAAAAGTCCTTGAAGAAGAAGTACCTGTCTGGCTAGAGCATGCAACACTTGATCTCAGGGTCATGAGTTCAAGCCCCATGCTGGTCATAGAACTTACTTAAAAAAGAAATTAAAAAAACAAACACTAAAGAACACTTAAACAAGAGATAATATGTTTGGAGCACCTGGGTGGCTCAGTCAGTTAAGTGTTGCCTTCAGCTTGGGTCATGATCTCAAGGTCGTGGGATTGAGCCCTGCATCGGGCTCCCTGAGCAGCAGGGAGCTTGCTTCTCTCTCTACCCCTGTCTGCTGCTCCCCTTACTTGTGCTTTCTCTCTCTCTGTCAAATAAATAAATAAAATCTTTTTTAAAAATAAAAAGAAAGATAATATGTTCATAGAAGTTTCAATACTGAATGATGTCAAGGAGTCTCCCCAAATTTGTAGATACAATGCAATTCCAGATAAAATCTCAATAGGGTGTGTGTGTGTGTGTGTGTGTGTGTGTGTGTGTGTGTGTGAAACTTAAGCCAATTAGACATGTTATGGAAGAGCAAAGACAAGCATTCATGAGGAAGAAAAGAAAATAAAAGGAAGAGGAGGAAGAGGAAGACTTGTGCTACCAGATAGCAAGTTCTATTATAAAGCCATAGTAATTAAGGCAGTGTGGTATTGGATCAAGAATAGACAGGGCGCCTGGGTGGCTCAGTTGGTTAAGCGACTGCCTTCGGCTCAGGTCATGATCCTGGAGTCCCGGGATCAAGTCCCGCATCGGGCTCCCTGCTCAGCAGGGAGTCTGCTTCTCCCTCTGACCCTCTTCCCTCTCATGCTCTCTATCTCTCATTCTCTCTCTCTCAAATAAATAAATAAAATCTTTAAAAAAAAAAAAAAGAATAGACAAATATACCAATGGAACAGAATAAAGAGCCCAGAAGTCTCACCCATACATGGGAATTTATATTGTCATGGTGGTGATGCACAGCAATGCCTAAGAAATGGTTTTCCATAATTGGTGCTAAGATAAATAGATTCCCATTTGGAAGAAAAAAAATGAAATTGGCCCTTTACACACAAAAATCAATTCCAGGTGAATAATACACATAAATTTGAATGGCAAAAAAATAAAAAATAATAAATATAAAATAAATAATATATAATGTATATATATAATATATAATGTATATATAATACATAATATAAAATATAATAATAAATAAAAAATTAAAAAATATCTTTTAGAAGATAAAATAAAAGCATATATCCATGACCTCGAGAATAGGGGACAGGCTTGGACTGCCTGGCTGGCTTAGTCAGTAGAGCATGAGACTCTTGATCCTGGGGTTGTGAGTTTGAGCCCCGTGTTGGGGGTAGAATTTGCTTTAAAAAAGAAAAAGAGTAAGGGACAGACTTTTTAAACTAATCCAAAAAATAATAACTATAATAGAAAAACTGATCAGTTTGACTACATTAATATTTAAGATTCAGTTTCATCAGATGACACCATTAAAGAGTTAAAAAGTAAGCCTCAGAGTCTAATGAACTTACAGCATTACACTATACATCTTAAACTTATACAGAGCTGAATGTCAATTATAGCTCAATAGAACTGAAAGAAAAGAAAGAAAAGAACTGAAAAGAAAATGTATAGCACATATAACCAAGAAAAGTCTTATATCCGGAATATATAAAGAACTACAGTCATAAGAAAAAGATTTGAACAGGCACGTCACTAAATAAATCCAAATAATCAGTGAAAAAGTGTTGACTTTTTTTATGAAAACAGGGAAATTGAAACCACATTAAGAGAATACTACACCACCCACCAGAATGACTAAAATGAAAAAGACTGAAAATGACAACTGTTGACTAGGAATGGAGCAATGGGAATTTTCACTTCACTAGGGGGAGAGTAAATTAATAGACCAGTTTGGAAAAATCATCTGGCCCTATCTACTAAAGTTGAACATAGGCCCATATGTGAGCCAGCATGCCATTTCCAGGTATATACTCTTAAGAAAGGTATGCTCATGGGCACTGGGATGCATGTCAAAGAATGTTAATAGCAGTACTATTATTATAGCTAAAAATGATAAATGATCTAATGTCCTCTATCAATAACATAATGGATAAATTATGGATAAACTGTGGCATAGTTGTATTAATGGAATATAATATAACAGAAAAATGAACAAACTATACACAATGATATTTATGAATCTTAAAAATATAATGTTAAGGGATGCCTGGCTGGCTTAGTTGGTAGAGCATGTGACTCTTGATCTCAGGGTTGTGAGTTCCAGCCCCAAGTTGGATGTAGAGATTACTTAGAAATAAATCCTTCAAAAATAAATATATATATACATAACGTTAAGAAAAAGAAACCACTCACAATAGAATATACACTTTATTATTCCATTTTTATAAAGTTCAAAAATATGACTAAAGAATGCATACTTAAGGGGCGCCTGAGTGGCTCAGTAGTTGAACATCCAAACTCTTGGTTTCCGCTGGGCTCATGATCTCAGGTTCCTTTTGGGCCCTACACTCAGCGGGGAGTCTGCGTCTCTCTCTCTCTCTCTGCCCTTCCCCCAACTTGGGCACACACTCTCTCTCTCTCTCAAATGAGTAAATAAATCTTAAAAAAAAGAAAGAGAAAGCATACTAGGTGTTAAAACTGTAAAGAAGAGCAAGGAAATAGGTTAATGGCTACCTCTAAGACAGAAGGAACTTTATAGAGAGGGATTGAGACTGGGAAGAAGCAATGGGTTGGAATTCTACAAAATCTTCTGTTTCTTTTATTATTTTTTTTTTTATTTTAGAGATGGGGGATGGGGAGCCACAGGGAGAGGGAGAGAGAGACTCTTAAGCAGGATCCACACCTAGGGCAGAGGTGATATTTAAAATCTTAAATATTAGGGCTCGATTTCACAACCCTGAGATCATGACCTGAGCCAAAATCAGGAGTTGGGCACAACCAACTGGGCGTCCCCAAATCTTCTGTTTCTTGATATGGGTAGTGGTTGCACTGTTGTGGGCTTTATAATAATTATTTAGACTATATATTTATTTTTATTATTTATCCATTTTTCCACATATGTATTATGTTTCCCAATTTGAAAATAAAAGAGTGAAAGTCTGGAGTCAGGTTGCATTCTTTCAATTCTAGGCCCTACAGCTGTCTGATCCTGAGCAGGCTCCATAACCTTTCTAAGCTTAGGTTTCCCCATCAGCAAAATGGCAGTAGTAAAAGTACCTCACAAGGATGTTATGAGAATTAACATGAGAAAATGAGTTAATGTGCGTAACGTAGATCGCATAGTGCTTAGCACATGGCAAGCCCTCGGGGAAACGTTGTTTGTTATCACTGTGATCACGTTAAAGTATTAAAGACACTGAGGAGAGTAAAATCGTGAGATGGTCCCTTATGGTTGGGTGTAGGGAGGAGGAGATAAATATACAAGCAGCCACAACAGAATATATCTGCTAGATGGAGACTTTTCTCCATTTCACTGCTATCTAAGTGGGAAAAATCTGCATGGTACCCAGGCATAAAGGAAAAGAGACAATACAGGTCATATGCATAAAACAGGATAATCTGGGTAGAGATTACCTCAGCCGTCCCATACAGTAAGCAAATGTGGCTTTTCAGAACTTGCAACGTAGCTAGCCTGAATTGAAATGAGCTATAAGTATAATCTATATGCAAAATTCTGAAGTTTTAGTACAAAAAAATATAAAATATCTCTAGTAGTTTTAAAATATTGGTTATATGTTAGCATGATAATATTTTGGATATATGTAGTAAATAAAATACATTATTTAAACTAATTCACTTGTTACCTTTCACTTTTCAAATAAGACTATAAGAAGAAATAAAATTGCATATGTGGCTTGCATTATATTTCTATTGGACAATACTGCTAAGGAGACATGGAGAAAGAAAAGAAAAAGGACGGAGCAAGAATTTAGAGGGCCTTAAATGCCAAACTGAAGAACTTTTACTTACTTTGAAAAGTTTTAAGGTGAGGAGATGGTTATGTATTTGTCTATGAGACTTTCTTGCTATGTAGTATTTATATATGCTAAATCAATCTCAGATTAGAATGATAATAATAAATAAAAACAGATGATTATCCACTGTTACCAGACACTGGTAGTAGGCACTCGGTAAATATATGGTGAATGAATGAATCTTCCTGCTGACCTCATACACAAATCTCTATTTATATTTAATAAATGCTGTTTGACTCTGTTAGAGAATTCCTTGACCAAAAGATTCATTCAATGCTATTTTCAAGATTTCTTATCACCTCTATTCTATCTCATATCTTGGTGGACAAAGAGTAAATTAATTCGGAAGGTTTGAGAGATTATAATAATAATCATTATCTTTCATCGCACTTTACAACTTAAAAACCATTTCCTTAGATGGAGTGAGATGTATTGCCAAACTCTTCACATTCAACTATCAAAGTGAGACCTACAAACAAGATTGTAATCAGCTGCTCAAATAAATTTAATCAGAGTTGAAGTCTCAGATAGGGGAAGTGCCTTGTTAGCAACATAGTAGTAAAAAAGGTAGTCTATTACTAAAAGACAAGGCCAGTAATATTATGCTAATAAGAAAAATAGCCTTTCCAGAGGTTAATCATGTTGTCTCACAAAAGAGGAGTTAGAAACTGAACTGAGAGAAAGAATTGGAATTGGAAGACCTATTTCTACTCTTATTTATGAGACAGAGCAGTACACAGCTCAGGCTTGAAATATTGCTCAGATTTGCATAAGAACTCTGGACTAAACCTGTAGGGAGATGTGGCTCTTTCCTGAGAGTTTGAAATGGGGACAATAGGAGGAAGGAGAGAAAGATGAGAAATGAACAGAGCCTCCCTGAAAGACGCCACTGTTGATAAGGCCTAAAACTAGAAGGACCTTCCACTGGGTTTTGAGGGGCACATTCAAGTTAATGGAATCTTTGTACCTCCTACATTATGATGTTTCTGTGATTTGCCTGACCCTTCATGGACAGTTCTATTTTTCCACATAGTGTTCCAAAGGGTTTTAACTGGGGGAGTCTCCATGCCAGGAGAGAGAGAACCCTGATCTGCTTTTCTTCCTTGGGGTTTGAGAGAAGCCTGCTAACCACAGGAAAAGCTCCTAATCAAAAGTATAAGAAAGAAGACATACAGATAGCCAACAGACACATGAAAAGATGCTCAACATCACTCATCAGCAGGGAAATTTAAATCAAAACCACAATGAGATATCACACCTGTCAGAAGGGCTGAAATCAACAACACAAGAAAACAACAGGTATTGGCGAGGATGGGGTGAAAAAGGAACCCTCTTACACTGTTGGTGGGAAAGCAAACTGGTACAGCCACTCTAGAAAACAGTATGGAGGTTCCTCAAAAAGTTAAAAATAGAACTATGCCATGATCCAGTAATCATAATACTGGGTATTTACCAAAGAAAAAAAATAAAACCACTAATTTGAAAGGATATATCCACCCCCCTACGTTTATTGCAGCATTATTTACAATAGCCAAATTATGGAAGCAGCCCAAGTGTTCACTGGTGGATGAATGGATAAAGAAAATATGGTGTACACACACACACACACACACACACACACACACACACCCTGGAATATTATTCAGCCGTAAAAAAAAAACAATGAAATCTTGCCGTTTGCAATAACAATGGATAGTGCTAGAGAGTATAATGCTAAGCAAAATAACTCAGAGAAGGACAAATACCATATGTTTTCATCACATGTGAAAATTAAGAAACAAAACAAATGAACAAAGAAAAAAAAGAGAGACAAACCAAGAAACAGACTCCTAACTATAGAAAACAAACCGATGGTTACCAGAGGGGAGGTGGGTGGGGGGATGGGTGACATAGGTGATGGGGATTAAAGAGCACACTTATCATGATGAGCACGGAGTGCTGTATAGACTTGTTGAATCACTATATTGTACACCTGAAACTAATATAATACTGTATGTTAACTATACTGGAATTAAAACTTAATAAAACAAACAAACAGAAAGAGTGTAAGAAAGAGTTTAGGCTGGGCGCCCGGGTGGCTCAGTCGGTTAAGCGACTGCCTTCAGCTCAGGTCATGATCCTGGAGTCCTGGGATCGAGTCCCGCATCGGGCTCCCTGCTCAGCAGGGAGTCTGCTTCTCCCTCTGACCCAACCCTCTCACATGCTCTCTCTCTCTCTCATTCTCTCAAATAAATAAATAAAATCTTTAAAAAAAAAGAAAGAAAGAAAGAAAGAGTTTAGGCCAAGATAAGTATGTCCCTTATGGTTGGAACTCATCATACTTTAGTTGAAATGTAGCCTACCTTATAGAAAGCAGATCGTAGTCATTTAAACTCCCAGATATAAATTGCAAAAAAAGGCAAAGATGAACAACCAATTATCAAGATCATAACGACCACTATATTTCCTAGCCATCTCAAGGTCATATGCACATATACTCAGTGGGTTAGATTTTAACCAAACAGAAGATGCAAATATATATCTTTTTTTGCTAACTTGCCTAACCACAAAATTATGTACAATTTTGTTCATTATATTAAAATTCAGAATGATTACCCATGTAAAGTAAACGAGATGATGAATGCTATTGCATTCAAAACTCATTATTATACATTTTTTCCACATTCTAGGGTTAGAAGTTAAATCCTCCAAATATTCTAAATTATACAAAAAGGATTCAATTTTTAATAACTGTTTGATAAATCCCCAAAATTAAGCTACTTTCCTTGGCTATGTCTTACTTTACCCATTCATTAAAAAATGTATAGGTATCAGGTGGGGGGATGGGTAAAATACGTGATGGGAATTAAGGAGTGTACTTGTGATGAGCACAGGGTGTTGTATGGTAGTGTTGAATATTACACTGTATGTTAACTAACTGGAATTAAAATTAAAACTTAAAATTTAAAAAATTTTTTTAATTTTTTAATGTATAGGTATTTCTACTTTTCAAGCAGATTATGAGATTTAGTCAATCAAGATGTATGACACTGTGAATTTAGAAAAAAGATGTTACATAGTGCAGAGTTGTATTAATATTTTGGTCTAAGCATTATCCAGCTTCATTGTATTTAATTTGTATAACCCCAAGAGCTTTGTCTGTCATACATTCCACTTTAACATGTTCTATAAAATTCACACATTCCAATACATTCCCCATTGCACACTACTCAGATCAATCCTTTAGCAGAACAGATAGATGCAGCCCTGAAACTCTTAGTCCCTGTCGGATCCATCTATTCCCACCCACATTCTGTCAGCCATCTCAGATTCCACAAAAAATGAGAGGGAGGGAATGAAGAGAAAAGCTGGCAAGTATTAACTATACTCTCTCCTCACTTCCTGCCTCCCTGTTCTTATGGCTGACAATAACAAGCAGGACACATATTCACAGTTATCACACAAATAACTATCAACCCAATTGCTCTATCAACAAATATTTATGGAGCACCAACTACCCAGCTTTATGCCTAGTGCCTTGGAGAACATGTGGCAAGCACGAAACAGGCCCATGCTTAATGATTTTACGAGGAGGTTGGGGAAACAAGCCCAACAAGGAAAGTAATTAAAGAGCAATATAGATATTGCCACATCTTATGATTCCAGTGATAAGTATTATAGAAATACAAGAAAATAGGGGCGTCTGGGTGGCTCAGTTGGTTGGGCGGTTGCTTTCGGCTCAGGTCATGATCCTGGGGTCCTGGGATGGAGTCCCACATCAGGCTCAGCGGGGAGTCTGCTTCTCCCTCTGACCCTCCCCCTTCTCGTGCTCTCTCTCTTTCTCTCTCTCAAATAAATAAATAAAAATCTTAAAAAAAAAGAAATACAAGAAAATATAATGTTTATGATGTGCTTAACTCAGACCAACTGGTAGGTAAGTTCAATCATCAAAGGACGTTGTTAACTTTGAAACCCTATTCTTCTGTTGCCAGGACTGTTGGAAACTCAACCAAAATGTTCTTACAATCTATAGAGACGATAGCATCTGTGGGGAAAACATAGTGGCTGACATTTGCATAATTTTCAAGGCATTGTTGTGTTATCTCATCTAATTGTTATAACACTTTGAGAAGTACACAAAGGAGATATCATCTCAGTTTTTTTATTGAGGAAGCTAAGGCTCAGAGGAGGGACATGACTTGCCCAAGAAGACAAGGACAGTTGGTGGCAGAGGCAAGATTAGAAATTAGATCTTTTGACATGCCATCTAGGACTCTACTCTTTCAAGAATAGTAGTAGTCCGCTTTCTGAATACTTGTGTGATAGGATAAAATTTAAAAGCATTTCCCTCCCTTTTCCTATATATGGGATCAATCATAAGAATGTTGGAGACTGGGGCGCCTGGGTGGCTCAGTCATTAAGCATCTGCCTTCGGCTCAGGTCATGATCCCAGGATCCTGGGATCGAGCCCCACATCGGGCTCCCTGCTTGGTGGGGAGCCTGCTTCTCCCTCTCCCACTCCCCCTGGCTGTGTCTCTCTCTGTCAAATAATTAAACAAAATCTTAAAAAAAAAAAAAAAGAATGTTGGAGACTTTAGTTTTCTTTCCTAAAGTTTCCTAACCCCTACACCAGTACCTGTCTCATATTAGGTGTTCTCAATAAACATTTGTTAAAATCAACCCTATATAATATTCTAGGAAAAGACTAATTTGCTTAGGGCAGCAGTTCTCAGAGACCAAACTATAATTCAGTACCTGGGTTGCTAAATACGGATTTTAAAACTATTCCAGGGGTGTCTGGGTGTGAGCTCAGTCTGCCTTTGGCTCAGGTCACGATCTCAGGGTCCTTGCTCAGCGGGGAGCCTGCTTCTCCTTCTCCCTCTGCAGCTCCCCCTGCTCATGCTCTCTCTCCCTCTCTCTCTCTCTCATGAATAAATAAAATCTTTATTTTTTATTTTTAAGATTTTATTTATTTATTTGACAGAAAGAGACAGTGTGAGAGGGAACACAAGCAGGGGGAGTGGGAGAGGGAGAAGCAGGTTTCCCGCTGAGCAGGGAGCCCAATGCGGGGCTCGATCCCAGGACCCCAGGATTATGACTCAAGCCAAAGGTAGACGCTTAATGACTGAGCCACCCAGGTGCCCAAAATCTTTAAAAAATAGTATATATTTTTTAAAAAAATCTATTGGGCGCCTGGGTGGCTCGGATGATTAAGCGTCTGCCTTCGGCTCAGGTCATGATCCCAGGGTCCTGGGATCGAGTCCTGCATCGGGCTCCCTGCTCCTTGGGAGCCTGCTTCTCCCTCTGCCTCTCTCTCTCTCTCTCTCTGTCTCTCATGAATAAATAAATAATATAAATAAATAAATAAATAAATAAATAAATCTATTCCAGAGCCCCATTGATGGAAATTTTTATTCAGGAGCTCTTGAGTGAGGCCTGGGAATCAATGTTTTTAAACTGATCCTGAAATGATTCTAATGAGCCACCAGGATTGGAAACCTCTGGTTTAAAGCATCTTGTTTCTCTTTACTCATCCCTTCCCTCAGATTAGTCTGTAAAGAGAAGCAAAAAAGTAGATGGGATGTGCGGTGCCTGGCTGGCTCAGTCGGTAGAGCATGCTTTCCTGAAGGGACAGTCCAGTGAAGGCAATACACAAAGGGATGCTAAGTCAGAAGATGATAAATCCTAGAAGGAACAGTGAATCAAGATAAGATGCAGAATGCAAGGGGCATGGTGGCTACTTTATGCAGGGAGGCCTATCTGAAATGAGTTCCACGAGCTACCTCTGTATTCCTATAATAAACGTGCCCTTGTCTGAAGCCATCTTGACTGAAGGGATCAGTAGGATTTCCCGATTACAGGCAACAAAAACTGATGCTAATTTTTTTTTTTTTTTTAGATTTTATATATTTATTTGTCAGAGAGAGCACAACAGGGGGAGATGCAGGCAGAGGGAGAAGAAGCAGCAGACTTTCTGGGATCATGAACTGAGCTGAAGGCAGACACTCAACCAACTGAGCCACCCAGGTGCCTCTGATTCTAATTATCTTAAGGAAAAAAAGGAAGTATGTCAGGGGTTCAGTGACTCAATAAGACACTGTAGAACCAAAGCGAGGAGATGGATAGGAATTGAGTCCTCACTGGAGAGTCCAGGGGTCCAATGACTGTCTTTTAACAAGGATAACCTGGTCGGAACACCTGTACCATTGTTATCTGACACTGCCAGCTTCACAGGTACACTTAATGACTCTTAACAGTCCCTTCACCTATGTTCTGTTTGCTCCAGACGTAAAGCCCCAGGTGGGAGAGGATGAAGGGTCAGGCCTAAGGCCACCTGCCAGTGTTCCAGCTGCAAAGAGCGGGAGAGAAAGGAACTCCCCTCTGGGGCAACCAAGGAGGGGAGCACAGCACGGTCTCGCCAAAAGCTTCCATCTTAATAAGATATTCCCCATACAGGAAGGACTTGGATACTGGACTACCAAAAAAGGCAAAAATTCTACTACAGTTTCTGTTTCTTGCAACTAAATTAGCCCTGACATAGCCCCCAGAGAAAGGCTATAACCTAAGACCAAGTAAGAACACAGAATGTAAAATTCTGTTCTGTCTCAGGACGTTTAATAAGCTTTATCTGGGCACAATGCCAGGGTGTTGAAGACCCAAATGTGAGGCCAAAAAAAAAAATGTCTTGGCTTAATGATCCTTATGGTCTAGGTGGGGAGACAAAAAATATAAAAAAGAATTTTCAAAATAAGCATATGCCAGGGGCCAAAAAGTGCTCATGGGAGGGCGCCTGGGTGGCTCAGTCATTAAGCGTCTGCCTTCGGCTCAGGTCATGATCCCAGGGTCATGATCCCAGGGTCCTGGGATCGAGCCCCACATCAGGCTGCCTGCTCAGTGGGAAGCCTGCTTCTCCCTCTCCCACTCCCCCTGCTTGTGTTCCCGCTCTCGCTGTGTCTCTGTCAAATAAATAAAATCTGGGGGGAAAAAAAGTGCTCATGGAAAACAGATCAATATAGTGCTTAAAACCTTTGCTCTAGAACTAGACTGCCTAAATTTGAATCTTGCCTCCATCCCTTATTAGGGGCAAAACCCTAGAAACATTAGTTTCTCTGGGCCTCAATTTCCTCATTTGTAAAAATGTGGGTAATAAACATACCTACGTTGTAGAGTTCCAGTGAAGACCAAACTAAGATAATCCGTGTAAAACCCTTCCTATTATGCCTGGCCAACACACAGTAAGCACTAACACTGGTAGGCTGAGTTAATAGCTACTGTATTTTATCATTATCAATTGATGTCACCAGTTGTAAAATATGTCATTATTTTATTAATTATAATGGAAGAAAATCACTTCTAATCAAACTCTGATACAATGCTTTTCTCTGAATTAGACTTTTTCTACACAATCTCATCCTCCACTCCATCAAGAATGTTGGTGATACAGCATTGCTTAAAAGAATGGTCCCTGGGGTGCCTGGTTGGCTCAGTCAGGAGAGCATGCCACTCTTGATCTTGGGGTTGTGAGGTCAAGCCCAATGTTGAGTATAGAGATTACCCAAAAAAAAATAAAATATTCTGGGGCACCTGGGTGGTGTAGTTGGTTAAGCATCTGACTCTTGGTTTCAGCTCAGGTAGTGATATCAGGGTCGTGAGATCCAGCCCCACACTGGACTCCACTAGGAGTCGGCTAGAGACTCTCTGTCTCCCTCTCCTGCCCCTCCCACACCATGCCCCCAAAATAAATAAATAAATCTTTTAAAAAATCAAACAAAATATTTAAAAAAAAAGAGCACTACCAATTATCTCTGGGATTATCTACGAAATTACTGGTATCCATTTTTAAGTCATTCTAAACATTAATTCTATGCAACATATGTGGTACCAATAATGCATTTAACTCAGCTGAACAGCTATGGCCATATTTACAGTTACCCAGATAATTACATCTCTTCATAACTGCCACCTGACTGATGGTGATTGCAGATACATCTTGATTTTACAGATGTCAACGTGTAAAAAAATGTGTCTTATAATTTATAAAATTATTAGGATTTATAAAATTTTAAGAGATTCAGGAGACTATAAGAGCTCAAACTCTGTAGTTTTATAAAATGAAAGGACAAAAAGGAATAGCTTTGACAGATGTTTGCAATGAATCATCTTTGTTACTGTAAACTTGTAGAAAACTGTTAAAATTGTTACTATAGTGAATACTAAAAGGAAAGTATTTTCAGAACTGCCAGGCCAAACTGATGTGCAAAGTTTTCTCAGAATCCAAGAACTGTAAGAGGGGAAGGGAATCACACAAGACTTGAGTCCATCCCTTCTACATCATCCCTGACATTGAAAGGTCACCCAGCTCGCTTTTTTAAATTCCTGCAGTAATAGTAAACTCACAACTTTCAAAGGAAGTTTATCTCTGGGAAATTCTGCTTAAATTTCTTGCGTATATTTAAAAACAACAACAACAACCAAAACATACTTCCTGTGCCATCCACTTCTTGGCCTAAGTCCTACCCTTTAGGACAATACTCTCAAACATAATCACCCTTCATTCCACCTGTGGCCTGCCCCCCCACACCTCCCACACTGTGCCTTCTCTTTTCCAAGGTCCATCAGTTTTGAGGGTCAACAATTTGAGCTGAGCTCAGCTGTATGGCTCTTCTACTGGTCTTATCTGGAATCATTATGCATCATTTGGCAGCTTGACTGTTGCTGGGTGGTCTAAAATGGCCCCACTCACATGTCTAGTGTTTGTCCTGGCTGTCAGCTTCATGTCTCTCCACATGCTCTCTTGTCCCCAAGGAGTCTAGACTACTTTACCACTAGTGTCAGGGCAACAAGAGAGTGAGAGCAGATGCTATACGGCCTCTTAAGACCCAGCCTAAGAATTCCCACAATGTTGTTCTGCCACATTCCATTGGCCAAAACGAAAAACAGTCCAGCTCAGATTAGAACTAGATACATAGACTCCACTTCTTGTTGGGAGCCACAATACAAAGTCACAAATACAAAGGGGTGTGCATACCAGGAGGTGCTTAGCATTTGACTTGCATTATCTCACCTACTTTCCTCAACAACCTATTGAGTGGGCACTATTATTATGTTGTATGAGATATGAGTATGGCTGATACACTGAACAGGTGGGATTCACAAGTTATAAAAAAAGAAAAAAAAAACTGTCTTTCTTTTCTCCCCTTTCCATTCAAACCAGTTCTTCAAGGATGAAATCTTAGGCAAGTCCTGTGACTTTTCTGGTCACTCAGATAATAAAAAGTCTGTTTCTAGGCTTCTAAAACAGTCTTAGTTCAATAATTAAAATGTCCAGTCCCATGTAATAGGTTGACTTCCAACTTCCCATTCTACAATTGTCATAGCACTAATTGATTCAAGCAAGAATCATCAATGGTTGCTAAACATAACTGGTGGAAGTTTGATGAGGAAAAAGGAAATTTATATTGTCTCAATATATCTTCCTTCAAAATAGTTATTCATTACAAATGGGAAAATTAGGGGCGCCTGGGTGGCTCAGTTGGTTAAGTGTCTGCCTTCAACTCTGGTCATGGTCCTGGGGTCCTGGGATTGAGCCCCGCATCAGGCTCCCTGCTTGGCAGGGAGCCTGCTTCTCCCTCTGCTCCTCCCCCTGCTTGTGCTCTCTCTCACTCTCTCATTTGCACGCTCTCTTTCTCTCTCTCAAATAAATAAAATCTTTTTTTAAAAAATGGGAAAATTATAACTTTATGATAGAGAAATCTGGCAGACACCGTATTATCCCAGCAATCAAAGTTAACATGAGAGGCTGCTGGCTGACTTAGTTGGTGGAGCATTCAACTCTTGATCTCAGGGTCATGAGTTCAAGCCCCACATTTGGCCTGAAGCGTATTTAAAAAGAAGGAAAATAAAAGTTAACATGAATAATGGAGCAAACTGACACCATGTACCTCTTGATGTAGTGTTAAGAAGAACACATAGTCAATTATGAAATATTCCCACTTAAAATGCAAAATTTCAATCCAGTCATAGGAAACATCTAATAAACTCATATTAAGAGATGTTCTACAAAATAAATGGCCTATAATCTTAAAAATACCAAAGTCGTAAAGGACAAAAATGGCTGAAGAACTGTCCCGATTAAAGGAGAATAAAGACACATGACACTAAATGTAATGCATGAGGGGGACCCCACTTCAGGGTCAGGACCTCACAGGATACCTAGAGTGACAGTTCTTTCCAAGTATGCTATTCGAATTTCCAGCCTTCCTCTCAGGATAGGGGTGTGGTCAGCTAAGAGTTGGGAAACCAATGTTCAGCCACCTCCTCTTCAACTTCTAATTTGGTGATCTTACCCATCACTTTGGAATTCGATATAGTTTATAATCATTTTGGGGGGACTCATTCACAACGGGAACAAGAAGAGTCCTATTTTAACATTTTATTCCATGAGGAAACTGAGGCTTTAAAAGTTTAAATAACTTGTCCTAGGTCATAGATAATAAAAAGGAGAGTTGAAATTCCAAAATTAGTGTCTTAAATGTATGCTTACAAATTTAACATTGGTAGATTTAACCCGTTGCTCTGGGCAGTTGTGTCTTCTTAGATCCTGATTAGGTTACTTAAGGAATTTGCTCTACTTCTTGTTTATCAAGCACTGACTATGATGCGCCTTACATACATTGCCTCAGTTTACTTTTTATAACTGTATCATTTAACAGATGAGAAAATTAAGGTTCAGAGAAGTTAAATGTCAGCCCAAGATCTGACAGCAAGTAAGGTATAAAGCCCAGATTGAAAGCCACCTGTATCTTAACTCCAAGCCCATGCCCGTAGCCATGATGCTTTCACCTCACATACTCACTGTATAAATTTATTTCCAGCTTTTACCTTGCCTCTTTAACAAAGGATTTGAAACAATATTTAGTTAAATGCAAGGATGCATATCAGACACAAAGCGCAAAGGAGAGAAACACTCAACCCAGAAGTGGGAGGGGCAGTGGCTAATTGAGATGATGATGGAGGTTAAGGAGAGTATGATTACACCAAAACAAAACAAAAACAAAACAAAACTTAATAAAGAGAAGAAACTCAAAATGAGTACAAAAGGTTCTGAGTTTCCTGGAAGTGAAGGCAGGAAGGAAAATCACCATGAATCACACAGTTCTTACAGCTAAGGAAAAGAAGAAATGGCAACATTCTCACCAGATCATAAGGAAGTATGTCTCTTACTGCATAACAAACTGCCCTAAAACTTAGTTGTTCTAAACAACCACCAGCTAATTATGGCCCACTTATGATCCCATGGGTCAACTGGGCTCATCAGCTGGATGGTTTTGTGTTCCACATCTGGGACCTAAAACTGCCTGGAGAGCTTCTAGAGGACACTCACAATTGAGGCACACTGGTGGAGAGCTGGGAGAATTGCTCATCTGGGATAGGAGGGCTGGGCCTCTCTATCCATGTGGTTTCTGGGCCTCTGTCTCTTCCTCTCCATGTAGACTTCTCCACTCAGTCTCTTCATATTGCTTCTTCAGCAGGGTAGCTGGACTTCTGACATGAGCTTAGAGCTCCCCAAAGTGAGTATTCCAAGAAAGCAGAAGTGGAAGCTACCAGTCTTTTTATTTTTTATTTATTTTTTTAGAAGTTTTTTTTTTTAAGATTTTATTTATTTATTTGACAGAGAGAGAGAGACAGCGAGAGAGGGTACACAAGCAGGGGGAGTGGGAGAGGGAGAAGCGGGCTTCCCGCGGAGCCCGATGCGGGGCTCGATCCCAGGACCCTGGAATCATGACCCGAGCCGAAGGCAGACGCTTAACGACTGAGCCACCCAGGTGCCCCGCTACCAGTCTTTTTAAACAGTAGGCCCAGAATTGACACAATGTCACTTTTGCCACATTTTATTTTTTAAAACAAGTCACAGGCTGGCCAGATTCCTTGTAGGAGGGACTACTACACAAGGGTCTGAATATCAGGAAGCATGATTTATTGGAGTCTTCTTTGAAGAACAGCTACCACAAAAAGAGATCAACATTTTTCCTAGCACTTAACTATGAAATTATTACATGTATTTTTATAAAAGTGTTACAGAAAAGACAAAGGTATGCTACGTTTGACCATGACTTTTTTTTTTAAGATTTTTTTTTTTTTATCTATTTGACGGAGAGAGACACAGCGAGAGAGGGAACACAAGCAGGGGGAGTGGGAGAGGGAGAAGCAGGCTTCCTGCTGAGCAGGGAGCCCGATGCAGGGCTCGATCCCAGGACCCTGGGATCATGACCTGGGCTGAAGGCAGACGCTTAACGTTAGACTGAGCCACCCAGGCGCCCCTCACCATGACTTTTTATGTGACTTTTTTTTTTTGTAATGTGACACTTAAAGTCAAAATATAATGTAAAATGAGAGAAAAGGTATTTCTGAGGAAACCCAGGATAATACATTGCAAACATATTGCTTAATGATAACTTGAATTGAAATAGGGGTAAAAAAGAATTTATAAAAATAGATAGTTAACATTTCTCTTGAGTTATCCCACTTGAATACCCATTGCTTTAGCAGGGAATATTTTTTGCAGGTACAATATAGCTAATAACTCAAAACCTAGGATGACTATACCAATGTTCTCTAGCCAAAAGATCATTAGAAAAATACCCAATGCTGAACAATATTAAATGATATCAGGAAACAGAGACAATTACATGATTGTTATCTTAATAAGCCTTACCTAGACGTAGGAAAGAGGCTAAAGCTAAAATGAGGCTAAAGCTGGAATGCTAAAGAAGCAACTCATATTTTTCCAGGACAGGGAGACGTTTGATCATTTTCATGATTCTGGACAATGTACTGTATGTGTTTTGTCTGTGTTCAAACAGATGTCCATCATAATCACAGAGCAGCCTTATCTGATATGGGTGTTCTGTGAGGGGTTATTTATGGTAACAGGAGAGTATCAAGGTGTGGCTGCGAGTGCCAGGCCAGGTCATAACATCACCAGCTGATAGTACCAAACCAGCACGCAGATATTAGGGACTCTTTTCCTCTGTCTCAAGTGTAATAGCAAGTAAAAAAGAAAGGAAATAATCTTAATGTCTACTTGTAGGGGACTGCTAGAATAAGTTAGGGTATTGGGCATCCATATAATGGAATACTGTGCAACCATTAAAATGATGCAATGGAAAACTGTTTAATCACATATAAAGATGTTCTCAATATACCGTTAAGTGAAAAGACTGATTACAAACCAGTATTTATAGTGTAATTACAGTTTGGTAAGCTATATATACACCTGCATAGAAAAAAGACTAAGAGAATATGAACAGCAATTTTAGAATTGGCATATCTGGGGGCACCTGGCTGGTTCAGTTGGAGGAGTGTGTGGCTCTTGATCTTGGGGTCGTGGGTTTGAGCCCCATGTTGGGTGTAGAGATTACTTAAATAAAACTTAAAAAAAAGAATAAATAAATAAAATTGGCATATCTGGTTGCTGAGATTATGGGCAATTTTTTTGCCTGCTAATCTATATTTCCCAAAGTTTCTTAATAGGATGTATTACTTTTACAATGAGAAAGGAGTGTTATTGTTTTTATAAGTAGGCTCCACATCCAGCATGGAGCCCAATGAACTCATGACCCTGAGATCAACACCTGAGCTGAGATGAAGAGTTGGATGCTCAACCAACTGAGCCACCCAGGTGCCCCTGTTGCTGTTGTTTTAACAAGGCTTACAACATGAATGAAAACCCAGAAGCAGAGATTCATGAGGAGACTGAAAGGACATTCAAAAAAATCAAACATGGAAAAATAGAGTATGGGAACTGAAAATCAGTACCATAGATTTGAATGTTTGTCTGTCTCCCCACCCAAACTGCCTCAAATTCATATGTTGAAACCTAATCCCTAGTGTGATGGAATTTAGAAGTGAGACCTTTGGGAGGTAATTAGTGACGTGGGAAACAAAGGCAGAAGAAAAATTATCCTTACTACCTACAGCGCACTGACAAGTCCTTGAAACAGGCAGAGTGACAGTCGTCTAGGGACTCAACTGCCTGGATATTAATACTTTGCTAAGGGCAAAAGACAATCCTAGCCCAACCCCCCTTCCCCCGGGATCCTGTAAGTCTACTTGAACATATAAAAATTCCTTTAGAAATTTCCTTTATCTCTAAACCCCCCAAGATACATGTTGGCAATCACCCCCCACCCCAAGCATGGCTCCTCTTTTGGTGTAACCAGTTTTACTCATTCCTTCACTTCCAATATTGTTCTCCCCCAACAGGAGCCCACTCCAGTGTAGTTAACTGCAGGTTCTTCCCATATACCTCCCTACATTTATTTAGTTAAAAAGTGCAGAGTACTGGTTAAGACTCTGGAGCCAGACTTCCTGAGTACGATCCCAGCTCTGGCACTAGCAGCTGTGTGACTGTGGGCAAGTTACCTAGCCTAGGTCGTGTAGCTCAGTTGTGTCATCGAAAAACAGGAAGAGGGGCGCCATGGTGGCTCAGTCATTGGGCGTCTGCCTTCGGCTCAGGTCATGATCCCAGGGTCCTGGGATCGAGCCCTGCATCGGGCTCCCTGCTCAGCGAGGAGTCTGCTCCTCCCTCTCCCACTCCCGCTGCTTGTGTTCCCTCTCTTGCTGTGTCTCTCTCTGTCAAATAAATAAATAAAATCTTTTAAAAATAATAAAATAAAATAAAATAAATTAAAAAGGGAAGAAAAAATATTACCTACATCATAAGATTGTTATGAATATTAAATGAGCTAATATTTATTAAGTGCTAAGAACAGTGTCTAGCACATAATAGGTGTTGTGTAGATGCTAAATCAATGTCAAATAAATGTGCATCATTGAAAAACATAACTGCTATTCAGTTTATTTCTCTCAATGTTATTTTTTTTAGATCAACCATATCATGATATATAAGTCTAACCGCATGCCACATTTTACCTACCCATCCTTAACATTTGTGGGGCCTAAGGCAAAAGACCCAGGAGGCCTATACACTATATGTCTAAATATTTTAAAAAACATAAGTGAAGAAAACACTATAAAATTAATCTTTCTCTGCGACGCGTGGGTGGCTCAGTTGTTAAGCGTCTGCCTTCGGCTCAGGTCATGATCCCAGGGTCCTGGGATTGAGCCCCGCATCAGGCTCCCCACTCTGCGGGAAGCCTGCTTCTCCCTCTCCCACTCCCCCTGCTTGTGTTCCCTCTCTCGCTGTGTCTCTGTCAAATAAATAAATAAAATCTTTAAAAAAAATTATTCTTTCTCTGACGAATATTCCTTCATAAGCACAAAACAGAAACATAGCTGTACTACTCTGATTTTTATATGACTTACAATTGGCAAAAACACCCAAGAGAACTAAATTTAATTCTTTTTGCACATGTCTGGTTATTCTGTTGATGGACTGGTGACATCTGGATGAGTAATAATGACATATGTAATTTTAAAATTAGATAATTTATCCCAAAACTTTTTCTTGTCTTTATTTCATTAAAATCATTATATTATAATGATCAAAATTTCCCCGTTTTGTTTCCTATTGGCAGTAATGCCAACTTAAATTTTCTTAAGTATAGTTTTTATATTTTTTAATTAATTTGGAGAAATCTCACTCAGCTGAAGCCATACTTAGATTCAAAATTAAACCATGAGGGGCGGGCGCCTGGGTGGCTCAGTTGGTTAAGCGACTGCCTTCAGCTCAGGTCATGATCCTGGAGTCCCGGGATGGAGTCCCACATCGGGCTCCCAGCTCAGCGGGGAGTCTGCTTCTCCCTCTGACCCTCTTCCCTCTCGTGCTCTCTATCTCTCATTCTCTCTCTCTCTCAAATAAATAAAATCTTTAAAAAAAATAAAAAATAAATAAATAAACCATGAGGGGCATCTGTATGGATCAGATTGTTAAAGTCTGACTCTTGATTTTGGCTCAGGTCATGACCTCAGGGTCGTGAGATGGAGCCCCAAGTCAGGCTCCACACTGGGCATGGAGCCTGCTTTGAGATTCTGCGCCTAATCCTCTGCCTCTCCCACCCCTCTGCTCATGCTTGCTCAATTGCTCTCTTTAATAAAAAAATTTAAAAAAGAACCATGAATTTTTAAACTTTTATGTTGAGATATAACTTGCATACAGTAAAGTACACAAATCTTAAAGTGTATAACTCAATACCTTTTACACGCTTATACTCATGTAACCACCACCCAGATCAAGAAATAGATCAGCCCCTCAGAAGGCTCCCTGGTGCCCCTTTCAGTCTGTACCCCCACAAAGTGACCATTATTCTTATTGATGTGGAAAACAAAGGCAAAAGAAAAAATTAAATTTCCTTACTACTTACAGCCCATTGACAAGTCCTTGAAACAGGTAGAGTGATCTTCCTCTGGGAGCTCAGCTGCCTCAACGTTAATACTTTGCTAAGGGCAAAAGGCAATCTTTGTTTAACCCCCCAGGATCCTGTAAGTCTACTTTAACATATAAAAATTCCTTCAGACATTTCCTTTATCTCTACCCCCCAAGATATGTGTTGGCAATCATCCCCCAAGTATATGGTCCACTAATATCCATCTGAAGGGTCTCATGACTAAGGGTTTATTAGAAAGTAATAAATGACCTTTTCCCAAAAATAGCTAGCCCCCTCAAGATCCTGGAAACCTTGCTTCCAAAATTCCTTAGAGACTTACGCTATCCCCACCCCCCTCCCAACTTGAAAGTATATAATGGGCCGCTCCTCATGACCCCAGTGCCGCCCTTTCTGCCCACGGGTCTTGTCCCCATGCTTTAATAAAACCACCTTTTTGCACCAAAGACATCTCAAAAATTCTTTCTTGACTGTTTGCTCCCCCTAACCCCAACATTGTCACATCAGTTGAAACCAAGGGTTCTGGGTCCTGTCCCTGTGTTTTAATAAAACCACCTTTTTGCACCAAAGATGTCTCAGGAATTCTTTTCTGGCAGTTTGCTCCAACCCCCAACATTTTTCTGCACCATTATCTCTATCCTTATATACCACGATAATAAAATGATACCATCACATTACAATATTGTAATGCATAAATTATTATTATAACAGAAAATATTACAAATATTTTCATTTTACTAATTTTCAGTTATATTGCCACTTCATCTCTTAAAACCATGTAGGCCCTTAGAATATTTCAGAGTTCCTCTTTAAAAATTTTCAATGTTATATCACAAAGTAAACCAAAACAAGTATACTAATCAATTTGCTCAAAATCTCTTCATTTGAGACTATATCTGAATCTATCATGGCCAGAAAACATGCTCTATGGAAATTAGTTTGATGGTTATTTATACATGTCTTATTTATGACATTTATATAAAGCCTTTTTCTTTGCTCTAATGTCCTTATATTTTATTTGATTGACATTGTTGTTGAATATCTTTTGATTTTGAAAAACTATTTTCTCTAAAATGAAAGGATTTATTATTTCCAAAAGGAAATGTAGCTATGTAAGATTTTATTTTTTGGTAAATTTTTGCTAACATTAGTAATAACAATGAATAGTTTATACCAAATAATTATGACCAGTGCAACTTCAAAATAAATTTTATTTTCCTGCAAAGGCAGGAAATTTCCACAAATTGCTTTTGGCTTGAAATCTTCTATTTTTTTTTTTTTAACATATAATGTATTATTTGTTTCAGAGGTACAGGTCTGTGATTCATCAGTCTTACACAATTCACAGTGTTCACCATAGCACATACCCTCTCCAGTGTATATCACCCAGCCACCCCATCCCTCCCACCCCCCACCACTCCAGCAATCCTCATTTTGTTTCCTGAGATTAAGAATTCCTCATATCAGTGAGATCATATGATACATGTCTTTCTCTGAATGACTTATTTCGCTTAGCATAAGACCCTCTAGTTCCATCCACGTTGTTGCAAATGGCAAGATTTTTGATGGCTGCATAATATTCCATTGTACACACACACACACACACACACACACACACACACACACACACACACAAAGAAGGATGGAGATATATATACCACATCTTCTTTATCCATTCATCTGTTGATGGACATCTTGGCTCTTTCCATAGTATGGCTATTGTGGACATTGCTCCTATAAACATTGGGGTGCATGTACCCCTTTGGATCACTACATTTGTATCTTTAGAGTAAATACCCAGTAATGCAATTGCTGGGTCTTACGGTAGCTCTATTTTCAACTTTTTGAGGAACCTCCATACTGTTTTCCAGAGTGGCTGCACCAGCTTGCATTCCCACCAACAGTGTAGGAGGGTTCCCCTTTCTCTGCATCCTCCGTAACATCTGTCATTTCCTGACTTGTTAATTTTAGCCATTCTGACTGGTGTGAGGTGATATCTCATTGAGGTTTTGATTTGGATTTCCCTGATGACAAGCGATGTTGAACACATTTTCATGTGTCTGTTGGCCATTTGGATGTCTTCTTTGGAAAAATGTCTGTTCATGTCTTCTGCCCATGTCTTGATTGGGTTATTTGTTCTTTGGGTGTTGAGTTTGATAAGCTCATTATAGATTTTAGATACTAGCCCTTTATCTGATATGTCATTTGCAAATATCTTCTCCCATTCTGTCGGTTGTCTTTGGTTTTGTTGACTGTTTCCTTTGCTATGCAAAAGTTTTTATCTTGATGAAGTCCCAATAGTTCATTTTTGCCCTTACTTCCCTTGCCTTTCGCGATGGGTCTAGGAAGAAGTTGCTGCGGCCGAGGTCGAAGAGGTTGCTGCCTGTGCTCTCCTCAAGGATTTTGATGGACTCCCGTCTCACATTTAGGTCTTTCATCCATTTTGAGTCTATTTTTCTGTGTGGGGTAAGGAAATGGTCCAGTTTCATTCTTCTGCATGTGGCTGTCCAATTTTCCCAACACCGTTAGTTGAAGAGACTGTCTTTTTCCATTGGACATTCTTTCCTGCTTTGTCAAAGATTAGTTGACTATAGAGTTGAGGGTCCATTTCTGGGCTCTCTATTCTGTTCCATTGACTTATGTGTCTGTTTTTGTGCCAGTACCCATACTGTCTTGATGATTACAGCTTTGTAATAGAGCTTGAAGTCTGGGATTGTGATGCCACCAGCTTTGCTTTTCTTTTTCAACATTCCTCTGGCTATTCAGGGTCTTTTCTGGTTCCATACAAATTTTAGGATTATTTGTTCCCTTTCTTTGAAAAAAGTGGATGGTATTTTGATAGGGATTGCTTTGAATGTGTAGATTGCTCTAGGTAGCACTGACATGTTCACAATATTTGTTCTTTCAATCCATGAGCATGGAACGTTTTTCCATTTCTATCTGTCTTCCTCAATTTCTTTCATGAGTATTTTATAGTTTTCTGAGTACAGATCCTTTGACTCTTTGGTTAGATTTATTCCTAGGTATCTTATGGTTTTGGGTGCAATTGTAAATGGGATCGACTCCTTAATTTCTCTTTCTTCTGTCTTGTTGTTGGTGTATAGGAATGCCACTGATTTCTGGGCATTGATTTTATATCCTTCCACTTTACTGAATTCCTGTATGAGTTCTAGCAGTTTTGGGGTGGAGTCTTTTTGGTTTTCCACATAAAGTATCATATCATCTGCAAAGAGTGAGAGTTTGACTTCTTTGCTGATTCGGATACCTTTTATTTCTTTTTGTTGTCTGATTGCTGTGGCTAGGACTTCTAATACTATGTTGAATAGCAGTGGTGATAGTGGACATCCCTGCTGTGTTCCTGACCTTAGGGGGAAAGCTCTCAGTTTTTCCCCATTGAGAATGATATTTGCTGTGGGCTTTTCATAGATGGCTTTTATGATATTGAGGTATGTACCCTCTCTCCCTATACTCTGAAGAGTTTTAGTCAAGAAAGGATGCTGTACTTTGTCAAATGATTTTTCTGCATCTATTGAGAGGATCATATGGTTCTTGTTCTTTCTTTTATGAATGTATTGTATCACATTGATTGATTTGCAGATGTTGAACCAAACTTGCAGCCCAGGAATAAAAACCACTTGGTCGTGGTGAATAATCCTTTTAATGTACTGTTGGATCCTATTGCCCAGTATTTTGGTGAGAATTTTTGCATCCATGTTCATCAGGAATATTGGTCTGTAATTCCGCTTTTAGATGGGGTCTTTGTCTGATTTTGGGATCAAGGTAATGCTGGCCTCATAAAATGAGTTTTGGAAGTTTTCCTTCCATTGCTATTTTTTGGTACAGTTTCAGAAGAATAGGTACTAATTCTTCTTTAAATGTTTGGTAGAATTCCCCTGGGAAGCCATCTGGCCCTGGGCTGTTTGTTTGGAGATTTTTGATTACTGCTTCAATTTCCTTAGTGCTTATAGGTCTGTTCAGGTTTTCTATTTCCTCCTGGTTCAATTTTGGTAGTTGATACATCTCTAGGAATGCATCCATTTCTTCCAGATTATCTAATTTGCTGGCATATAATTGCTCATAATATGTTCTTATAATTGTTTGTATTCCTTTGGTGTTGGTTGTGATCTCTCCTCTTTCATTCATGATTTTATTTGGGTCATGTCTCTTTTCTTTTTGATAAGTCTGGCCAGGGGTTTATCAATCTTATTAATTCTTTCAAAGAACCAGCTCCTAGTTTCATTGATCTGTTCTACTGTTCTTTTGGTTTCTATTTCATTGATTTCTGCTCTGATCTTTATTATTTCTCTTCTCCTGATGGGTTCAGGCTTTATTTGCTGTTCTTTCTCCAGCTCCTTTAGGTGTAGGGTTAGGTTGTGTATTTGAGACCTTTCTTGTGTCTTGAGAAAGGCTTGTATTGCTATATACTTTCCTCTTAGGACTGCCTTTGCTGCATCCCAAAGGTTTTGGACAGTTGTGTTTTCATTTTCATTTGTTTCCATGAATTTTTTAATTCTTCTTTAATTTCCTGGTTGACCCATTCATTCTTTAGTAGGATGCTCTTTAGCCTCCACGTATTTGAGTTCTTTCCCACTTTCCTCTCATGATTGAGTTCTAGTTTCAAAGCATTGTGGTCCAAAAATATGCAGGGAATGATTCCTATCTTTTGTTACTGGTTGAGACCTGATTTGTGACCTAGGATGTGATCTATTCTGGAGAATGTTCCATGGGCACTAGAGAAGAATGTGTATTCCGTTGCTTTGGGATGGAATGTTCTGAATATGTCTGTGAAGTCCATTTGGTCAGTGTGTCATTTAAAGTCTTTATTTCCTTGTTGATCTTTTACTTAGATGATCTCTCCATTTCAGTGAGGGGGGGGTGTTAATGTCCCCTACTATTATTGTATTATTGTCAATGTGTTTCTTTGATTTTGTTATTAATTGGCTTATATAATTGGCTGCTCCCATGTTAGGGGCATAGATATTTACAATTGTTAGATCTACTGGTTGGATAGACCCTTTAAGTATGATATAGTGTCCTTCCTTATCTCTTATTATAGTCTTTGGTTTAAAATCTAATTTGTCTGGGGCGCCTGGGTGGCTGAGTCATTAAGTGTCTGCCTTTGGCTCAGGTCATGATCCCAGGGTCCTGGGATTGAGCCCCGCATTGGGCTCCCTGCTCCACGGGAAGTCTGCTTCTCCCTCTCCCACTCCCCCTGCTTGTGTTCCCTCTCTTGCTGTGTCTCTCTCTGTCAAATAAATAAATAAAATATTTAAAAATATATAAAAATAAATAATAAAATAAAATCTAATTTGTCTGATATAAGGATTGTCACCCCAGGTTTCTTTTGGTGTCTATTAGTATGGTAAATGGTTTTCCACCCCCTCACTTTCAATCTGGAGGTGTCTTTGAGTCTAAAATGAGTCTCTTGCAGACAGCATATCGATGGGTCCTGTTTTTTTCATCCAATCTGATACCCTGTGTCTTTTGTTTGGGGCATTTAATCCACTTACATTCAGGGTAACTATTGAAAGATATGAATTTAGTGCCATTGTATTGCCTGTAAGGTGACTGTTACTGTATATTGTCTCTGTTCCTTTCTGGTCTATGTTACTTTTAGGCTCTCTCTTTGCTTACAGGACCCCTTTCAATATTTCTTGTAGGGCTGGTTTTGTGTTTGCAAATTCTTTTAGTTTTTGTTTGTCTTGGAAGGCTTTTATCTCTCCTTCTATTTTCAATGGCAGCCTAGCTGGATGTAGTATTCTTGGCTGCATATTTTTCTCATTTAGTGCTCTGAAGATATCATGCCAGTCCTTTCTGGCCTGCCAGGTCTCTGGGGATAGGTCTGTTGCCAATCTAATATTTCTACCATTATAGGTTACAGACCTCTTGTCACGAGCTGCTTTCAGGACTTTCTCTTTGTCTCTGAGACTTACAAGTTTTACTATTAGGTGTCAGGGTGTTGACCTATTTTTATTGATTTTGAGGGGGGTTCTCTGTGTCTCCTGGATTTTGATGCCTGTTTCCTTCCCCAAATTAGGGAAGTTCTCTGCTATAATTTCCTCCAATATACCTTCTGCCCCTTTCTGTCTTTCTTCTTCTTCTGGGATCCCAATTATTCTAATATTGTTTCATCTTATGGTAACACTTATCTCTCAAATTCTGCCCTTGTGATCCAGTAGTTGTTTCTCTCTCTTTTTCTCAGCTTCTTTATTCTCCATCATTTGGTCTTCTATATCACTAATTCTCTCTTCTGCCTCATTTATCCTAGCAGTTAGAGCCTCCATTTTTTATTGCGCCTCATTAATAGCCTTTTTGATTTCAACTTGGTTTGATTTTAGTTCTTTTATTTCTCCAGAAAGGGTTTCTCTAGTATCTTCCATGCTTTTTTCAAGCCCAGCTAGTATCTTTATAATCATCATTCTGAACTCTAGTTCCAACATCTTACTAATGTCTGTCCGTCTTGATCAGGTCCCTGGCAGTCAGTACTGCCTCTTGTTCTTTTTTTTGAGGTGAGTTTTTCTGTCTTGTCATTTTGTCCAGAGAACAGATGAATGAGAGAACAAAATGCTGACAGGGTAACAACGGCCCCAGAAAAATATACACTAAACAAATCAGAAGAGACCTGAAACCAGGGGAAAAGAAAGGGAAAGAAAGAAAAAAGATAAAAGAAAAAAGGAAAAAGGAAAAAAAATATGATCAAATATGATCAGGCTGGTGAATAGATCAGTGCTACACACTAGATTTGGGGCGTATTTTGGCCTGTTAGAAGAAACTGTATCCCAAAATTTTAAAGAGAGAACAACTTATATATATACAAAAAATCAGGTTAACTACAATGAAGGGATAGAATATGACTAAAAATGAAAAATAAAAGATTTTTAAAAAAGGATTGATAAGATGTTGGTTGAAAAGGGAAAGAAGAAAAATTCAAAAAAAATAGAAAAAGAAAATTTTAAAAATTAACTTTGAAAGACTAAAGAATCATGGTCAAAAAGCCATGGATTTTATGTGCAGTATTCCCCTAGCGCTGGAGTTCTGCCATTCTCATTGATTGGTAAACTTGGTCTTGGCTGGCTGTCCTTGATGATCTTCTGGGGGAGGGGCCTGTTGCAGTGGTTCTCAGATGTCTTTGCTGGAGGCGGAATTGCCCGGCCCTTGCTGGTCCGGGCTAAGTAATCTGCTTGGGTTTGCTCTTGGGAGCTTTTGTTCCCTGCAAGCTTTCTGTACAGCTTTGGAGGACAAGAATGAAACAGCCGCCTCCCAATCTCCGGCCTGGAGGAGCCGAGAACTCAGGGTCCCACTCCTCAGTGTGCCCCCAGAGAAAAGTAATCAATCACTCCCGTCTCCCCAGTCTCCAGCTGCACTCCGTGCTCACCCAGCCTGTGACCGAGCATTTCTATCTCTGGCACCCGACCCCATGTGGAATCTCCAAACACAGCAGATCCCTGCAGTGCACTCCCACACCACTCCTCCCAGGGGAGAAAGGGGAGTCTCCCCGGATCTGCCACTTGTTGGGTCCCTGCTGGAAGAGCAGGGGCCCTACTGTGCCGCAGATCACGGTTTATGGCAACCCCGAGGTGAGAGCCTGCTCCTCGGCTCCCTCTCTGCAGCCGGCTTCCCCACTCTGATACCTGGGACCTCTGCTGCACTCAGGCACCCCCAGTCTTTCTTTCTTTCAGGACCCCGAGGGTCCTGAGACCACACTGTCCCAGCAAGGGTTCCACCCTCCTGCTTTGCCACTGGAGCAACGTCCCTCAGCGGAGCAGACTTCTAAAAGTTATGATTTTGTGCTCCGGGGCTCTATCACTTGCCAGTAGCCGCTGATGGAGGCCCCCTCCCCCGCCGTCTAGAAGATTCACTTCTCCGCACGTCCTACCTTCCAGAAAGTGGTCGCTTTTCTGTTCAGAGAGTTGCTGCTATTCTTTTCTTCCATCTCCTGTTGAGTTCATAGGTGTTCAGAATATTTTGATACCTATCTAGCTGAATTCCTGGGACCAGACGAAATGTAAGTCTCCTACTCCTCCACTATCTTGCTCCTCCTCTGAAATCTTCTATTTTTTTTTAAACTTTTCTAATGCATCTTATATCTTGTCTAAATTAAATCCAATTATCTTAACAAAATGTAATATTTTGACAAAATATTTTCTCCACGTGTTCAAGAGTGATTTTTGTATATGCTTCATCAAGATGTTCAACATTTGGGCAGATCCAGAATGTTGCATGCAACCCTTGGTTTGTTCCAAAGAATATCATTACTATTAACATGATTAAAACCAACAGATTCAAACAAAGCTCATAAATGGTTTCAGGAATGTTTGGGATAGGGCTAAATTATGGTATATTCACCTTATTTTAGCAAGGCCTTTATCGTAGTCTTCCTCATACATGGACCAGATCACTGACACAGACATACACCACTAGTGCTGCATGGCACATCTATTACATAGGATTTACTGGTAAAACATACACACAGTCCCCTGATTTCTCATTA